>NC_083569.1:114719487-115019487 GCF_027579695.1 Neoarius graeffei | reverse complement strand
TGGATGATCATCTCTCCTGTAGTCTGTGTCTGGAGGACTGATCCATCTTTATAGAAATCAGCTCGGAGGTTTGAGGGCTTTGGGTTCCAATATAAACAGCGTAGAGTCAGAGGATGTCCCTCAGTCACAGGATGGAAAGGACTCTCCAGGATCACAGCACCATCTACAACACAGAAAACCACATTTACAAAATAAATAACTGTTTTCTCTCATTGATCGATATTGAATTTATAAATAACCTGTATACAAACAGACGGGAGAGAAACTGTCACACATGACAGCACTGAGCACTGAGCCATGTACACTTGCTTTCCCCTCGCTCCACACCGTCTACACTTTACTTGTGAGTGAAGGTGAAATTCACAGCACATTTCTAAATCACCAAACTCACTGATATGACTCAGGTTGCCACCTTGCACTCTCTATTACAAACACTGTTTTAATACCAGAACATATTAATCAGAAACCAAGCACAATGAGTTCACTGCGCACAGCAGCAATCAGCATAAACAGAGAGAAATAAAATGCTTTGTGACATCCCTGATTGATTAATACTCAATAAAATACTCATTTCATTATCAGTGTGGGTATCTGTAAGCATGGACTCGTACTCAGTCTGGAAAGTAACAGCATAAACATATCCATACTCAGAATTACAGAAATTACAGGGAATGTACTGAGAGAAAAAAATCCAGATGTTTTTGTCTTCTTGAACAGTTTTTCCCAGTTGGAAACTCAGAGTTCTGAATATTCGGTAATGAAACATTTCCCTTTTCCTTTAATAATAAAACACACTACATGAAGACTCACGCTGCACTGTGATGTTAACAGGATTCCTGTTTTCTCCAGATTCAGAGTGACACCAGTAAACTCCAGTGTAGGATGTGGAGAGGGAGCTGATTTTACATGGAGAACAATCTAACACTCCCTCACTGTGTGTGTATCGTCTCACCGTCCATCCAGTAGAACGACTCTGGTCAGTAGAGTTACAGCTCAGTGAGAGAGAGTCAGAAGTAAAGTGTTGAGTTCTGTTGGGATTGATGATCAGAGAGACTGGAGGAGATTCACCTTAAACAGAGAAGAGAGTCATGTAAATAAGAATCAGTGCAATATGCAATAAGGATATACAGTAAGTGCATGTGTGTCCAGAATTCTGTTTATTAATCCAGTAATTAAAGCCACAGTCCATAGCATGGGTCATAACACAGAAAAGTTTAACCCCAGATAATCCTTCCTCATTGTAGATTACATTCGACCAGCACATACATTTACACAGTGCAAAGTTCAGAGTCATGTTAAGTTTGTGATTGCCATTGCTGTGTTTAGACCCTTTGCTTTTGATGACTCTTTTGGATTTTCCCTATTTGTATTGTGTTTAATAACAGTCTAACATCATGGCATCATCTGTATCTAGAAGGTCCTCTGAATATCCATATCTGTGTTTGTATTAGTGTTTAAACCTGAAGTATTTATGGGCCTGTCTTTCTGAAAAGTTTCCTGAAAGCAAACAAACAAAACAACCCCAGAATCTTGTGCCTCCTGTTAACATCTTTGTATCTGTTAAAGTGGCATTCCACCATTGGATGTATTTTTTTGGCATAAAATACAATATATTTTATGACAACATGACTAGACAGGGGCGGCACGGTGGTGTAGTGGTTAGCGCTGTCGCCTCACAGCAAGAAGGTCCTGGGTTCGAGCCCCGGGGCCGGCGAGGGCCTTTCTGTGCGGAGTTTGCATGTTCTCCCCGTGTCTGCGTGGGTTTCCTCCGGGTGCTCCGGTTTCCCCCACAGTCCAAAGACATGCAGGTTAGGTTAAGTGGTGACTCTAAATTGAGCGTAGGTGTGAATGTGAGTGTGAATGGTTGTCTGTGTCTATGTGTCAGCCCTGTGATGACCTGGCGACTTGTCCAGGGTGTACCCCGCCTTTCGCCCGTAGTCAGCTGGGATAGGCTCCAGCTTGCCTGTGACCCTGTAGAAGGATAAAGCGGCTAGAGATAATGAGATGAGATGACTAGACAGAGAAACCTTTTAGCTTCAAAATGATATATCAAACATAATTTTTTGACAACAAGTATATTAATTTTGCAACCAAAGTCACCTACCCTTTTAATTTCCGCGCGGTAGTGAAACGTGATGTCATCGGCAGGTTCCCCTTCTTGTGTACCATGTGTCGGTCTGTTTTTAGACCAGGAAACCCCCAAAGTCTCGTCTCGCCTCGTCTTCTTCCGCTTATCCAGGACCGGGTCGCGGAGGCAGCAGTCTAAGCATGGAAGCCCAAACTTCCCTTTCCCCAGACACCTCGGCCAGCTCCTCGGGAAGAACACCGAGGCGTTCCCAGGCCAGCCGAGAGACATAGTCCCTCCAGCGTGTCCTGGGTCTTCCCCGGGGCCTCCTCCCGGGGGGACATGCCTGGAACACCTCCCCAGGGAGGCGTCCAGGAGGCATCCGAAAAAGATGCCCGAGCCACCTCAGCTGGTTCCTCTCGATGTGGAGGAGCAGCGGCTCTACTCCGAGCTCCTCCCGAGTGACTGTGCTTCTCACCCTATCTCTAAGGGAGCGCCCAGCCACTCTGCGAAGGAAACTCATTTCAGCCGCTTGTATCCGCGATCTTGTTCTTTCTGTCATTACCCAAAGCTCATGACCATAGGTGAGAGTCGGAACGTAGATCGACCGGTAAATTGAGAGCTTCGCCTTTTGGCTCAGCTCCTTCTTCACCACGACGGACCGGTAAAGCGACCGCATCACTGCGGAGGCTGCACCGATCCGCCTGTCGATCTCACGCTCCATCCTTCCCTCACTCGTGAACAAGATCCCGAGATACTTAAACTCCTCCACTTGAGGCAGGACTTCTCCACCAACCTGGAGAGGGCAAGCCACCCTTTTCCGGTCGAGAACCATGGCCTCGGACTTGGAGGTGCTGATTCTCATCCCAGCCGCTTCACACTCGACTGCAAACCGCCCCAGTGCATGCTGAAGGTCCTGGTTTGAAGAAGCCAACAGGACAACATCATCCGCAAAAAGCAGAGATGAAATCCTGTGGTTCCCAAACAGGATTCCTTCCGGCCCCTGGCTGCGCCTAGAAATTCTGTCCATAAAAATTATGAACAGAACCGGTGACAAAGGGCAGCCCTGACGGAGTCCAACATGCACTGGGAACAGGTCTGACTTACTGCCGGCAATGCGAACCAGACTCCTGCTCCGTTCGTACAGGGACCGGACAGCCCTTAGCAAAGAGCCCCGAACCCCATACTCCCGAAGCACCCCCCACAGAATACCACGGGGGACACGGTCGAATGCCTTCTCCAGATCCACAAAGCACATGTGGACTGGTTGGGCAAACTCCCATGAACCCTCGAGCACCCTATGAAGGGTATAGAGCTGGTCCAGTGTTCCGCGACCAGGACGAAAACCGCATTGTTCCTCCTGGATCCGAGGTTCGACTATCGGTCGAATTCTCCTCTCCAGTACCCTGGAGTAAACTTTCCCTGGGAGGCTGAGAAGTGTGATTCCCCTATAATTGGAGCACACTCTCCGGTCCCCTTTCTTAAAAAGAGGGACCACCACCCCAGTCTGCCACTCCAGAGGCACTGTCCCCGACCGCCACGCGATGTTGCAGAGGCGTGTCAACCAAGACAGCCCCACAACATCCAGAGACTTGAGATACTCAGGGCGGATCTCATCCACCCCCGGTGCCTTGCCACCGTGGAGCTTGCAAACCACCTCAGTGACTTCGGCTTGGGTAATGGACGAGTCCACCTCTGAGTCATCAGCCTCAGTCTCCTCAGTGGAAGACATGACGGTGGGATTGAGGAGATCCTCAAAGTATTCCTTCCACCGCCCGACAATGTCCCCAGTCGAGGTCAACAGCTCCCCACCCGCACTGTAAACAGTGTTGGCAGAGTACTGCTTCCCCCTCCTGAGGCGCCGGACGGTTTGCCAGAATTTCTTCGAGGCCGACCGATAGTCCTTCTCCATGGCCTCCCCGAACTCCTCCCAGTTCCGAGTTTTTGCCTCCGCAACTGCCCGAGCTGCAGCACGCCTGGCCTGCCGATACCCGTCGGCTGCCTCAGGAGTCCCGGAGGTCAACATGGCCCGATAGGACTCCTTCTTCAGCTTGACGGCATCCCTTACTTCCGGTGTCCACCACCGGGTTCGGGGATTGCCGCCACGACAGGCACCGGAGACCTTGCGGCCACAGCTCCGAACAGCTGCGTCCACAATGGAGGTAGAGAACATGGTCCACTCAGACTCAATGTCCCCCGCCTCCCTCGGAAGCTGGGAAAAGCTCTCCCGGAGGTGGGAGTTAAAGACCTCCCCAACAGAGTGCTCGGCCAGACGTTCCCAGCAGACCCTCACCATACGTTTGGGCCTGCCAGGTCTGTCCAGCTTCCTCCTCCGCCAGCGGATCCAACTCACCACCAGGTGGTGATCAGTTGACAACTCAGCCCCTCTCTTCACCCGAGTGTCCAAGACATAGGGTCGGAGATCAGATGACACGACTACAAAGTCGATCATCGACCTCCGACCTAAGGTGTCCTGGTGCCACGTGCACTTATGGACACCCCTATGCTCGAACATGGTGTTCGTTATGGACAAACTGTGACTAGCACAGAAGTCCAATAACAAAACACCACTCGGGTTCAGATCGGGGAGGCCGTTCCTCCCAACCACGCCCCTTCAGGTGTCACTGTCATCGCCCACGTGAGCATTGAAGTCCCCCAGTAGCACAATGGAGTCCCCAGTCTGAGCACCCCTCAGTACCTCTCCCAGGGACTCCAAGAAGGCCGGATACTCTATACTGCTATTTGGCCCGTAGGCACAAACAACAGCAAGAGCCCTCTCCCCAATCCGAAGGCGCAGAGAGGCGACCCTCTCGTTCACTGGGGTAAACTCCAACACATGGCGGCTGAGCTGGGGAGCTATAAGGAAGCCCACACCAGCCCGCCGCCGCTCACCACGGGCGACTCCAGAGAAGTGGAAAGTCCAGCCCCTCTCGAGGAGCTGGGTTCCAGAGCCCAAGCTGTGCGTGGAGGTGAGCCCGACTATCTCTAGCCGGTACCTCTCAACCTCCCGCACAAGCTCAGGCTCCTTCCCCCCCAGCGAAGTGACATTCCATGTCCCAACAGCCAGCCGCTGTGTCCGGGGATCAGGTCGTCGAGGCCCCTGCCTTCGACTGCCACCCAATCCACACTGCACCAAACCCCTACTGCTACCTCTGTGGGTGGTGAACCCACAGGAGGTCGGGCCCACGTCGCCTCTTCGGGCTGAGCCCGGCCGGGCCCCATGGGCAAAGGCCCGACCACCAAGCGCTCGCATACGAGCCCCAACCCCAGGCCTGGCTCCAGGGTGGGGCCCCGGCTGCGTCCTACCGGGCGACGTCACGGTCCTGGATTTTTTCTCCATAGGGGTTTTTTTGGTGAACTGCTCTTGGTCTGGCCTGTCACCTAGGACCTGTCTGCCTTGGGAAACCCTAACAGGGGCATAATGCCCCCGACAACATAGCTCCTAGGATCATTCAAGCACACAAACCCCTCCACCACAATAAGGTGGCAGTTCTAGGAGGGGACCCCCAAAGTGAGAGAGTCATTTCTCCTCGTATATGAGGGCCAAAAAAAATTGCGAAAAATTTTGAGTTAATGTAGCGCCCCCATGCCTACATTACTGGCATGACATCCAAACATCTAAAACCAACCTTCCAACTTTGGGGCGCCCTGAGTTCTTATCATTTATGGTGATAAAACAGCAGTAGTTTTTATCGGATTGGTTATGAGTAGTGTTACCTATTACCTTGTAAATACACTGTAAATATACCTTTTAGACTGATTTAAACCAGTAAAATGTCACCATGAAATAATGAAATTCAAATGACATGTCTTTTTACCTTTTACTAGAAAATAGATTATTTACAATCAAATTACAAATGAATAAAGCATGAAATGAAACTCCCTTGTTGTTGTTTGTTAATAAACTGAAAAGACACACTCTCAGAGCTAGTTACCACTTAAAAGTAAACTTAGAATTGCTCTTATAACAAATAAGACAGTAATATTGTCACCTTATCACAATAACCTTCAAAGGGAAAAAGTTCTCCTTTAGATTTCACAGTTCCCCTTTAAAATGAAAAATCACCCTTTAAACTCAAAGTCCTTAGAGTCAACGTCGCTCTTTCAAATGCAATAGGAAATGAAATAGGAAACCCAAGGAAATGCAATCGAACTGCAAATGTCTCAGTCACATGTAAATGCCCTAAACTATGCCGGCTTTAAAATAACTAAAGAGACTCAAAATATACCCAGTTGCAGGCCTGAACGTCGCTTGGGTGCGTTGGGGCCTGGAAAATAAACACTGGCCGCTTCACTCGGCGAGCTAAATAAAATGAAAATGATCTGTACCTGATCGTTGAGACAAAAAGTAGAAGAAGCAGTTGCGAGTGTTCACTTGCTCACTGCATGTAGCGCAGCTGAAGCATGGGCCCAGTCGTGGCGTGTTCCTAGCTGATCACGTGCCTCCCGCATGGATAACAGCAGCGTTGAATGTCCCGTCTCCCCACCGCGTTTGCTGGTTTTGACCGTCTTGTCTAAACGAATCCCAACTCCTCCGGTGTACCGGACAATTCTAGCACTTAGTAGTTTCACAAACACAGCCAACGGGTAGCACAATAACGTTGAAGCAACCCTTCTAACTGTAACTGAAACTAGTGTGCGTTTGCTCTGGTCACTAACGGCTTTCCACGACAGTCGGTCATTAAAACTCACATAGAATCTCAAAAGGAAAGTGTCCCGTCTCACACAGCAAAGCCCCCTGCTTCATTAATGCTCTAGCCGAACACTTGGCAGCAGAAATCTTCCCCAAAGCCTGGGAAAGTTCAGACTTTAGCATAGCTAACAGGAATAGACAAACTACCCGACTGTCCCCTTCACTATCCTCCAACGAGCTGAATACGTTGTGTTGCGCTCTCTACTTCCTACTCTGCAACAGTTCAGGGGTCACAATTCTTGACCAATCAGAAGTTAGGAAAATAATTCGTCACATTATTAGAAACAGAAATGAAATACAAATTCTTAGAAACAAAAACATATTGGCATAGGACATTTACAAGTTCCAGCACTTCCACTTTCAAACGTTCTCTCTCATTTTACATTTTAACCCTTTAATAACTCCCATGAATTTAAACCTTCCAATGAACTGAATCTAAACATAGCACAGGGCTACACTCTCCCCCACTTAAATGGGTTACATGTCCCCATGAAACGTAGTTCCCATGAAACATGAATGAAACACAAAATCAAATGAAACAAGAGATTAAATGAAAAATTCCTTCTAGCCAATCTTTATGACCACACCCCTATGCACTATGGTCAAAGGCTGGTCTTTAGGCTTCCCTGCCTCTTCATATGTTAGTCTGATAACTGGCTTAATAGCCCTCTTTTCACATCTAGGGGAAGTTCTCTGGGGTTGGACTTCCTTGTCCACTCGTATGGGAGAATGTTTTGCAGGTTCTGCTCTACACATTGGTTCAATAGGCGCTTCTACCTCATCGGCAGCATCAGCCGCTTCATCACTAGTGTCTGCAATGATATCTGATATCACATCACAATCATTCTCTTCATCATGATCAGACACACTGTCCTGCTCATCAGCAGTGTTCTGTACTTCTATCTCTTGATCTCTCTCAGAGATAGGATCTTCAAGATCGTCAGGTTCTGATCTCCATCTTAGCATAGGCTGGTAGTCAGACTCAGAGTCACTAGATTCTTCACCCAGCGAATAACCTGCATTGTCTTGAGACCTCTTGACATGTGATTGACGTGTCCCTGACTCCCTCTGACTCCTAGTCATAGGTCTTGTGATTCGTTCTTGAACATCTGACTCCTTGGAGATTCTCACCAAACTCCCAATTGGCAAAATGTTGTCCCTGTGAATAGTCCTCAGCTTCCCCATCCCCGTCTCAGGCTTCACCCTGTATACAGGCAAATCAGGGAGCTTTTCCACTATCACGTAGGGTAAAGAGTTCCACCTACTCTGCAGTTTATGTTTCCCCTTCAACCCCAAGTTCTTCAAGAGCACTCGATCACCCTTGGCTAAGACTTGGTTGCGTAAAACTCGCTCATAGTTCTTCTTGTTTCTCAAGTGAACTTGAGTTGCAGACTTGGCAGCTAACTCGTAAGCACTCTTTAAGTCTCTTTTTAGATCTTCCACATAACGTGAATGAGTGATTGGTTCATGCTCACCAGTACCAAAGCACACATCAATAGGCAATCTTGCTTCTCTGCCAAACATGATGTAGTACGGCGAAAACCCTGTGGCATCGTTCTTGGTACTATTGTAAGCGTGTACTAACTGACTCACATAACGACTCCACTGGCGCTTGTGGGTATCTCTCAAAGTTCCCAACATAGATAACAGTGTTCTGTTAAAGCGCTCAGGTTGAGGGTCTCCTTGAGGGTGGTAGGGTGTCGTCCGTGACTTACGGATTCCCAAAGTCTTCAGTAGTTCCTGGATCAACCGGCTTTCGAAATCACGACCTTGGTCTGAGTGAATTCGAGCTGGGAGACCATAGTGAACAAAGAACTTCTCGACCAATACCTTGGCGACAGTGACTGCTCGTTGATCTTTAGTAGGGTAGGCTTGCGCATAGCGACTGAAATGATCGGTCACCACAAGAACATTGGCAAATCCACCTGAGTCGGGCTCTAGAGAAAGAAAATCAATACACACAAGCTCCATAGGTCCTGTGGAGGTGATCTGATGTAACGGAGCGGCTCGTGGACATGGACTTTTCCACGTGACACACTTCCCACAGTTGCCTATGTATGTCTCGACAGTCTGACTCATTTTCGGCCAGTAGAACCTTTCCCTTATCAGTTCTATAGTCCTCTCCACTCCCAAGTGTCCCATATCATCATGCAAAGCACGACACACCTGCATTCTTAACTCCTTGGGTAGTAGTAACTGGCGGTGTTCTTTACCAGAATCTTTGGTTCTCACTCGGTAAAGTAATCCATTCTCAAGTCTCAATCTTGCACTCTCGCGTTTCAGCAAAGATACATCTCCGTCAGTAGCGTTGGAAGGCCAGTGGCCGGTGTTCAAGGCCTCTGCAACTACTTTCAGAGTTGTGTCCCTGAGCTGAGCTCTCCGCAGGTCTTCTTGGGAAAACTGCTCTAACTGCCCAACATTCAGATGAGTTGCAAGAGAATAGAGCTCAGGAATGCCCTCTGCAGGAACTCCTAGTCTTTCAGCCATACACACATCTTGCGCGCTCACCTGACTACAGAGCGTTTTCACATCAGCCTGACACAGCTTCTTCCACGGCTCTGCATCAACATCAGACCAGTTGCGAGATAGTAAATCAGCGTCAATATTCACCTTCCCAGGGCGATATTTGACTTCAAAGTCATACGTGGCCAGTGCAGCAAGCCATCGGTGACCTGTTGCGTTGAGTTTCCCGGTGGTCAGCACATATGTGAGCGGATTATTGTCGGTCATCACCGTGAATTTCACACCATATAGGTAATCGTGGAATTTGTCTACCACTGCCCACTTGAGTGCTAGAAACTCGAGCTGATGGATGTGATACTTTTGTTCCGCAGCAGTCAATCCTCTGCTGGCGAATGCAACGGGACGGAGACCTTCAGGATGAACCTGGTTTAAAACTGCTCCCAGGCCTTTTAGACTTGCGTCGATGTGCAGCACGTAGCGCTTGTTTGGATCGGCGAACGCTAACACAGGCGTGTTGGTAAGGCGTCTGATGATCTCACGGAAGGCTTTTGTGCATGCATCAGTCCAGCGTGGGCCAAAAGGCTCAGCCTCCTTAAAGTATTGCTGATTTTTTGTGACAGTTGGCTTCTTGCCTTTCCTCACAGGGGGATACCCTTTAGTTAGGTCTGTTAACGGCTTGACAATGGAGGAGTAGTTTGCGACAAATCTGCGGTAATAACCACAGAAGCCGAGGAATGACCTCAATGACTTGAGGTCAGTAGGCTGTGGCCACTGTGTTACAGCTTCGACTTTAGCTGGGTCTGTCGCAATCCCGTCAGCAGAGACGATATGGCCAACATATTTGACTCTAGGCTGACAGAACTGGCATTTGTCCAAAGACACTTTTAGGCCTACTTCCTCGAGACGATCCAAGACTTTCATTAGTCTCTCCTCGTGTTCTTCCAACGTAGCACCAAACACTATTACATCATCAAGATAAACGAGGACTTGTAGCAAATTCATGTCCCCAACGGCCTTCTCCATCAAACGTTGAAACGTCGCAGGGGCTCCCATCACTCCCTGTGGCATCCGTTCAAATTGGTAGAAGCCAAGTGGACAAATGAATGCGGTCTTGTCTTTGTCTTCTTCCGCCATCGCTATTTGGTAGTAACCACTACGGAGGTCTAAGACAGAGAACCAGCGACTTCCTGCTAAACAGTCCAATGCATCGTCGATGCGTGGGGTGGTATACTGATCGGGTATTGTCCTGCTATTCAGAGTCCTGTAGTCTATGCACATACGCACGTTGCCGTTCTTCTTTCGTGCTACCACGATAGGTGATGCGTACGGACTCCTAGACTCCTTTATCACTCCAGTGTCTAACAGCTCTTGGAGATGTTTACGCACATCCTCGATGTCCGCAGGCGCTAAACGTCTGGACCTCTCACGAAACGGACGGGGATCGGTAAGATGAATGTTGTGCTCAACGCCTTTAGCTAAGCCAACCTCCCACTCGTGGAGTGAGAACACGTTGCGTCGATGACATAGCTTTCTCCTGAGTCTCTCTTTCCATTCATTAGGAATAGGTGAATCTCCAAAGTCAATCAAACTTGGATCTATTCCTTCAGCTTTCTGGCTTTTCACGACCGAACTGACCAATTCAGCTGACTGAACCATACCCAGGGGTGTGCCTCGGGGGATTGTAACTTCCTTCTTTGTCTCGTTCTGAATCAACAGATTGAAGCAATTAGGGTCAATGGCAGAAGCAGGAGCAACAACAGGCTGGAACATAACACCATGTGGTAAGGGCACGGCGTCACTCGTCTCCACCACGATTATGCCTTTAGGTACTGGCTGGCAGAAGTCCAGTTGACACGGAACACAACGACTCTCCTCAGGGGTAAGGATGAACTCGTCAGGGCCCGTAAACTTCACTATGCCCAGACAATTTCCAGGGCTGTCATCAGTGACATTAGGCCACACCAGGTCTCTTTTAGGTCCAGCATCACTGACTTTCATGGCCCGTGCTAGAGCCTTACTCTTCGGATTTCCACACAGGTCAGCGAGTCGGTGGAACAAGTTAGCGTTAGTGCCTAAAATCACCGGGACCTGATCTGGTGTGTTAGGCCCAGGGCAAATCAATGCCAACACTGACAGTGTCTCTGACTTCCCAGTTAGCTCCTTTGGAAACTGCATGTCAACTACAACGTATCCTGAGTAGGGATAACTTGTATCACTTAGTCCCCAAATGGCTAAGCCAGACACTGGTTGGATGGGTACATCGGACAAGTGTTTCTCATAAAACTTCTCAAAGATGATGGTCACTTGGGACCCACTATCCAATATGGCTGTACATGGGTTACCGTCCACTTTCACCCGCACTGTAGAAGGTGGACCAATGAGACCTTTAGGAAGAGGAGCATTTATATTGTTGCTTACTTCCTGTTTATTGGAGGAACAGTTAGTGACCTCACTGTTTTGTTTTCCCTCATTAGCCTGCCTGCCTTTAGCTTTGTTAAGAGAAGCTATGAGTCTCTTGATTACTCTTTTCTCATTTTCAGCAGATGAACACTTGGTGGCGATATGGCCATCCTCTCCGCATCTATAGCAGAAGCGTTCACCACCTCCCGAACCTTGTGGTTGCCTAGAACCTTGACCTTGGTTCCTGGTCCCGACAGCAGCTACGGTAGCTGAAGGCTCAGGTGCCTTGCCTCCTTTGGACTTCAACTTATTGCTTAATCTCTTAACTTTCTTTCGCAAAGCAGCAGTTTCTGACTTGTCATTGTCTAAGTGACTCGGATTAGGCATAGCTGTATGAGCACTAGCTCCTTCGCCAGCTGAACTCTTACGCAACTCAAACACTTGAGTTTTCAAAGCTTTAAAATCAGCTTTTAGCACTTCTATGTCTACGTCTTCATCAACTGAGTCATCACAAACAGCGACACTCCGAATACGGGCATTCACTTTCTTCCGTGTTTGTTGGTATTCCTCCTCTGTTCTGATTTCAGACAGTAAGTCAAGAAAATTGGGGGGATTCCTACGTCTTTCTTTCAAGCGCAGCTGTAGCAGCATTAAGTCAGAGTCAATTGCGCCACGAAGCAACTGTTCTACTCTCACTCTGTCTTTATCACTTGCCGAGACACCTCCTTTCTTCACCACTTTGGCCAGAAAAGGTTCAATTCTCCGAACATAATCTGACAGCTTCTCACCAAACTTCTGTTGAATGAGACGGAAAGAGAAGTACAGGTCTTCAGCCGACTCAGCGGAACCAAATGCACTGTCCAGCGCATCAAGAAACTCTTGGGCGGTGGCTCCTTGTTTACTGAGGCGTAGTGACTTGACAATTTCAAGGGCTGGGCCTCTCAAGCACTCCAGGATTCGTCGTCTCTTCTCTTGTTCAGTGAGCTCACTCTCTTGAACCATTAACATTGCCTGTTCTAGCCAATATTCTAGAGATTCCTCCCCAGCAGGGGTGGGAGTGATTCCTGAAAAGATTCGCAGGCGGCGATATCCATGGCTCTCAGCTTGACTTTTAGTAGTGCGGCTGACTACATCTACCATGGCACGTAAGACTGACTCATCAGTGGTAGACAAGGTTTGAATATCGGCCAATGTTTTTCCCTCTGACATAAGAAAGCGTTGCAACTTAGCTGAAAAGTCATCAGACGGAACAGGAGGAGTGGGTTGTTGGGCAGTAATGATCTTCCAAACAACGCCATCGGTAGATCGGACTTCAGGAGGTACTACAAGTGGATTGATGACTTCTTTGCATTCACACAGAACTAATAAACCATTACTATCATCATAAGGCTTGATCCCCCTTACTCTCACTCGACCCCAGCATCGTACTGTATGCAGCTCTTCTTCAATTTTAGCCACTTCAAGACCTTCGCCCACCCCCACTACTAATATGGCATGAGTAACATCAACAGTAGCACTGTCACACCACTCAATAAGCTCTTTCTGTAGCTTACTATCTGCCATGATAGAAAATGAAAATTTCAAAATCCGGCAAAAATGTTCAAAACACACTAGTACAAAAGAAAAGCGTTACAAATTTATCATAATCCCAGCGGTGCCTCCATTTTGTGTAGCGCCCCCATGCCTACATTACTGGCATGACATCCAAACATCTAAAACCAACCTTCCAACTTTGGGGCGCCCTGAGTTCTTATCATTTATGGTGATAAAACAGCAGTAGTTTTTATCGGATTGGTTATGAGTAGTGTTACCTATTACCTTGTAAATACACTGTAAATATACCTTTTAGACTGATTTAAACCAGTAAAATGTCACCATGAAATAATGAAATTCAAATGACATGTCTTTTTACCTTTTACTAGAAAATAGATTATTTACAATCAAATTACAAATGAATAAAGCATGAAATGAAACTCCCTTGTTGTTGTTTGTTAATAAACTGAAAAGACACACTCTCAGAGCTAGTTACCACTTAAAAGTAAACTTAGAATTGCTCTTATAACAAATAAGACAGTAATATTGTCACCTTATCACAATAACCTTCAAAGGGAAAAAGTTCTCCTTTAGATTTCACAGTTCCCCTTTAAAATGAAAAATCACCCTTTAAACTCAAAGTCCTTAGAGTCAACGTCGCTCTTTCAAATGCAATAGGAAATGAAATAGGAAACCCAAGGAAATGCAATCGAACTGCAAATGTCTCAGTCACATGTAAATGCCCTAAACTATGCCGGCTTTAAAATAACTAAAGAGACTCAAAATATACCCAGTTGCAGGCCTGAACGTCGCTTGGGTGCGTTGGGGCCTGGAAAATAAACACTGGCCGCTTCACTCGGCGAGCTAAATAAAATGAAAATGATCTGTACCTGATCGTTGAGACAAAAAGTAGAAGAAGCAGTTGCGAGTGTTCACTTGCTCACTGCATGTAGCGCAGCTGAAGCATGGGCCCAGTCGTGGCGTGTTCCTAGCTGATCACGTGCCTCCCGCATGGATAACAGCAGCGTTGAATGTCCCGTCTCCCCACCGCGTTTGCTGGTTTTGACCGTCTTGTCTAAACGAATCCCAACTCCTCCGGTGTACCGGACAATTCTAGCACTTAGTAGTTTCACAAACACAGCCAACGGGTAGCACAATAACGTTGAAGCAACCCTTCTAACTGTAACTGAAACTAGTGTGCGTTTGCTCTGGTCACTAACGGCTTTCCACGACAGTCGGTCATTAAAACTCACATAGAATCTCAAAAGGAAAGTGTCCCATCTCACACAGCAAAGCCCCCTGCTTCATTAATGCTCTAGCCGAACACTTGGCAGCAGAAATCTTCCCCAAAGCCTGGGAAAGTTCAGACTTTAGCATAGCTAACAGGAATAGACAAACTACCCGACTGTCCCCTTCACTATCCTCCAACGAGCTGAATACGTTGTGTTGCGCTCTCTACTTCCTACTCTGCAACAGTTCAGGGGTCACAATTCTTGACCAATCAGAAGTTAGGAAAATAATTCGTCACATTATTAGAAACAGAAATGAAATACAAATTCTTAGAAACAAAAACATATTGGCATAGGACATTTACAAGTTCCAGCACTTCCACTTTCAAACGTTCTCTCTCATTTTACATTTTAACCCTTTAATAACTCCCATGAATTTAAACCTTCCAATGAACTGAATCTAAACATAGCACAGGGCTACATTAATCTTTTAGTTAGCTAGATTTATTGGTATTATTTTTATCGCGTTCTATCCGCCATTGCTGATAATATGTGCCACGTCACTCGTCACGTGGTACACAAGAAGGGGAACCTGCCGATGACATCACGTTTCACTACCACGCGGAAATTAAAAGGGTAGGTGACTTTGGTTGCAAAATGAATATACTTGTCGTCAAAAAATTATGTTTGATATATCATTTTGAAGCTAAAAGATTTCTCTGTCTAGTCATGTTGTCATAAAGCATATTGTATTTTATGCCAAAAAAATACATCCAATGGTGGAATGCCACTTTAAGAACACATGATCAGGGGTGGGTTTTCCAGTAATGTTGCCCTTTAGAGCTAAAGAGTGAGTTGAGAGACTCTTCAGCAACGAACATTGTCTCTGTACATGGTTTTCCTGAACTCACTCGTAAGAAGGAATCTGAAGAGCATCTTTGTAATGCGCGTCCCTGATACAGGCATTAGTAGTTGCTAAAGGCAATTGTACTGCCGTTGCTGAAGGCATTAGTAGTTGCTAAATCCAGTCTATAAGGTCACATGGCATTCGTTTTTAACCAAAACCTAATGAAATATAAAGTGTTTAAAATAAGAGAATATATAATATCATCTGAAAGCATTACAAATATAATGTGGTAATTAATTAATGAAACCATTTTATGTTTTTGGGCAGTATTTTTATTCCAAATGTGTCATCTCATCTCATTATCTCTAGCCGCTTTATCCTTCTACAGGGTCGCAGGCAAGCTGGAGCCTATCCCAGCTGACTACGGGCGAAAGGCAGGGTACACCCTGGACAAGTCGCCAGGTCATCACAGGGCTGACACAGACACAGACAACCATTCACACTCACATTCACACCTACGGTCAATTTAGAGTCACCAGTTAACCTAACCTGCATGTCTTTGGACTGTGGGGGAAACCGGAGCACCCGGAGGAAACCCACGCGGACACGGGGAGAACATGCAAACTCCACACAGAAAGGCCCTCGCCGGCCCCGGGGCTCGAACCCAGGACCTTCTTGCTGTGAGGCGACAGCGCTAACCACTATACCACCGTGCCGCCCATTCCAAATGTGTTTTTAATTAAATGAACAAACGTTCACATGAAAGAATGAGCAAATAATAAGCTAAATATTTAAGTAAATGTGTTCCCCGTGCTCACTCATTTCACTGTTACCCCCCGATCATGCAGTCAGGATTATTTCAACTGTTATCCACAGTTGATCCGTGTGTAGTGTGTACCTAAGGAAGTTGTATTGACCTCCTTATATATAAATTGACCTCCTAATCTCATCTCATCTCATTATCTCTAGCCGCTTTATCCTGTTCTACAGGGTCTCAGGCAAGCTGGAGCCTATCCCAGCTGACTATGGGCGAAAGGCGGGGTACACCCTGGACAAGTCGGCAGGTCATCACAGGGCCGACACATAGACACAGACAACCATTCACACTCACACCTACGGTCAATTTAGAGTCACCAGTTAACCTAACCTGCATGTCTTTGGACTGTGGGGGAAACCGGAGCACCCGGAGGAAGCCCACGCGGAGAACATGCAAACTCTGCACAGAAAGGCCCTCGCCGGCCATGGGGCTCGAACCCAGACCTTCTTGCTGTGAGGCAACAGCGCTAACCACTACACCACCGTGCCGCCCCATACATACATACACATATACACACACACACACACACACACACATATACACATATATATATATATATATATATATATATATATATATATATATATATATATATATATATATATATATATATATATATATATATATAAAATAAATAAATAAATAAATAATCAAAGGAGGAGGTCAATTCAACCTCCTTTGGTACACACTACCAGGTACACACAGGTCAAAACCTCTCTCTCTCTCGTACACACACACACACACACACACAATGTTAGAGGTGCAGAAATGTGTCTCATTTATGACACTAAATTAGTGAATCACTCGCCTCATGGAGTTAAATTTGATTAAAATGTGGCCACCCCTGTTCATTCTAAATAATATATTCATATTCAGTTACATCTCCAGTGTTGACCTGCTCTGGCTTTCTGGATTTTATAATAAAACCCTCCAGCCCATAGATCCTCAATCATCTCCTTCATCCTCTTTATATCAGGGAAAATAAACCAAATGACAAAATGAGGAGCAGAGACGGAACAAAAAGACAGCACATGGCTTTTGTCACCAAACTCAACCAGCATTCAGAAGAAGAGGAAGAAGCCTTTATTTGCCACATGCACGTTCAAGCACAGTGAAATTCATCCTCTGCATTTAACCCATCTGAAGCAGTGAACACATGCACATACACCCAGAGCAGTGGGCAGCCATACTACAGCACCCGGGGAGCAGCTAGGGGTTGGGTTAGGTACCTTGCTCAAGGGCACTTCAGCTCAAGGCTGCCCCATGTTAACCTTACTTCATGTCTTTGAACTGTGGGGCAACTGGAGCACCCGGAGGAAACCCATGCAGACACGGGGAGAACATGCAAACTCCACACAGAAAGGCCCCCCATCGGCCACGGGGCTCGAACCCAGAACCTTCTTGCTGTGAGGCAGCAGTGCTAAACACTACACCACCGTGCTGCCCAAAAACTTGCTCATTTAGAGAACATATCAGATATTAAACTGATAAGAACAAATACTACACTTGATCTTAGCCAAAAGGCCGAGAAGTGAAGGGTTCTTTAACTGCCTTATACATATTAATAAATATTGAATGAATCTCAACTGACATTCACACCACCATATCATACTCTGTTTAACGGTGCTGACTGCAAAGTGATCTGAAATTTTCAAAAAAATTTTCCATGCATGGCATTTTCCTACATCTCGCAAGAACAATATCAGGCTGACGAGATGTGATCATTTTGATGTCCTGAGGGTCGCTTTTCTCTGTTATGGGACCATTTTCCTCCCTCTGAAGGTATACAGTACGGCCCTAGAGAAACAGGAAACAGCCGAATGCGGGGAGCTTTAACCAGTTAGCATAACTATGGAACTGCGTCACACCAGGATGGTGATGCGCGGAAAACATTGTGACTCTGCATCGACCTCGGAGAGTTTTGAGTCACAGGGATGTAATTTGTGGTTGACCTTCACGAATAGATCCGTGAAAGGGCAATTCCATGTAAATGTCAACCTCACCATGCAAAAATAAAGCAACATGTAATACATCAAAACCACTCCCAGAGATATCACCTAGGCCTGTATTTTACAGATGTGAATAAGTTGAACCAGTTTGTCACAAGAATTGTTCCCTTCGCCTTCACTACTTTAGCTAATGACACTAATAACTTTGATCATGTACAATTCTATATTATTGCCACAAGCCACAAAAATGTATGCTAAAATCCACAAAACAGCAAAACAATAGCCATCCTAAATATTATTTAAGAACTTTGATAGTTTTAGCTGATATTTAGAGAGTTTTTCAAAGGGTTATGGTGGTTAAATTGCTGATTTTCTAAACATATGCCATGTCTATTTCAGACGCGTCACATCCATAACGGAATTTCGTCACATCCATAACGCTGACTTTTCCTTCCGAAACTCTGCATGAAATACAAAATATTTTAAACAAAGATTTTTTAATATTCACCTTGGACCCCTCTATCAAATGGATATCTCCATTTCGACATTAGGTTTACAATTTCACAGAGTTTGATAAAAATGTACAGTCACCCAAGAAGTGTGATACTTTTTCTGTCACATCCATAACGCATCTTTTATTGGCATTTTCTGGCATGCCCTAGATGTACTATGGGAATTGTTCTTGTTCTATCACTTCTCCAGTATGGTACAGCCTTAAAATATGAAACACCTGTTTAAATACTGGGAGACAATAAAACATGCACTGGGTCATTTGTTGCCATTTTGAGTTCAAGTGTCACGTCCATAACGCTGGAATTGCTCGGAAAAAAAAAAGACAAATATATATTTTCTCTGTTACTGCTTTTGTGTTATTGTTTCTTTCTCTGTAAGATCAAAACATTAGGTGTATAACTCCATACACGCTACCGTGGAGTTCATGGGTTCTAAGGCTAAGATAGCTAAACACTAGCCAGAATGATTTAGTTATCTGTCCAGAAAAATGACACGTCATCTAACCTTGCTCTATCTTGCAGTTACACTCACTAGGCAGGCTTTCCTTTTCATTTCCGCTGGCTTTTAGCTGGCAGGAGAGCCAAGTCCACCATATTTACCCACACCGATTTGTTTTGGTTCAAAGTAGGTCCAACACGCCCCATGGTGGTCATGTGATATTGTTGCTTACTTGCTTCAGCGATCTCCGGAATCGTAAAATGTGGGACGTATTTTATCTCGGCAAAACATTTACACATAGGAGACACAGTGTGTGCAGCAACAAAGCATCTCAAAATTCCAACAGCAATAGAAATAGAACATTTTACCCAGAATTCAACTTTGCAGTCAGAAACTTTAACCCAAACCCATTGTTAATGTTCCTCACCAGTGATCCATAGAGGCTGTGGATTGCTGTACTGTGTGTGAAAGGCTGGTTCTCCTCTCTCTCCTCTGCACATATAAACTCCTGTGTGATTCAGAGCAGCAGGACTGAGAGTGTATTTGCCTCCAGATTTTCTGCTGCTGTCTGAGAGGAGCTCCACATACATGTTATAGACACGACTATTTGTTATTTGAGTTAATCCGGATCTGTAGGGAACAGTTGTGTACCAGCTGAATGTCCAGTCTGTAGAGGAGCCTGTAACCTCACAGCTTAGAGTCACTGAGTCTCCTTCAGTCAGCCAGCTCTGTGGAGATACACTCACTACTGGCGGTGGTCTCTCTGTTGCACAGGAAACACAAAATGGTTAATTTGTAGGTTTATTTAATAATGAGAATCTAAGAATATCTAATTGCACATTTTAATGTCTCACTCAAGCAAACTCACACACCCACATCTTCCAGTGTAACAGCATCACTGAAGTGTGATGAGCGTGAGCCTCCTCTCTCTGCTCCTCTACAGGTGTAGTTACCTGTGTGGGTCACTTTAACACCACTGATTGTGTACACCTGTTCACTACTGACACCACTGTGTGAAGGATCTTTATACCAGCTGTACTGCCAGCTAGAGACACTTTCATCCTGTATGTCACATCTCAGAGTGACGCCGTCTCCACTGAACACCTGTTTATCAGGATTCACGGATGCTACAGGTTTCGAGCTCGCTGTAGAACAATAATACAAGATCTAAACTATCATGATGAATTTGTCATCATTCATATATCATGATGATTTCAGAACAGTGGAACATTTATCATCTAATCTCCAAAACATGTTTTTATCAACAACAAAATTAATTTTTTAAAAATGTATATTTATGACCAGGTATCATCTGTTTCCAAACTGAACTGGATAATGTCGGCTGTAGTCTTTATGAACCATATACATTATGATTCATTCTTACGCACTCGTGTTCCTGTCACTGGTAAAAGGAAGCAGAACAGGGCTGTGAAACACAGCTATATCAGCAATAAGTGGTGATCGTGATGTGAGCAGTTCCAGTTTGTGTGAATGTGATGAAAGTGATTTGTCAGCAGTTATGGTTTCTTACAGAAGCACTTTATTTTACAAAGCCCTGGTCACCGAGTCACAGAGTAACTACAAAAGACCAAATACACAGTCAGGAAATGTTATAAATAATTACGAATTACATCAAGATGTTAGATGAGTGGAACTACACATCTGAGTTTCTGTGATATATGCAACATCATCAGAATAATATTGAAGAATTTACAAACGTTGAAACAAAATGAAATATTCTGATTCAGATGATCTCTTGGACCAGGTACAGAGGTACTATTTTTATTTAAACACAATAATTTGGAAGAATCTGCAAAAGTTGAAATGAAATATTCTGATTCCGATCACATCTTGGGCCAGGTACAGAGGTATGATTTTTATTTAAAACACATTAAACCCATGTTCTCATAACAGTGAATCTGTGTTTAACTCTCATTACCTTTTCTATCATAGTTTATGAAAATTGCTTTATTCAACAAAATCAATATGACTTTACAACACTTGGAGTTCAGATGTTTGTTTATAAACATATATACTGCATATTATAACGTGACATATCCAACCCCAAATCTGAAAAAAAAGTTGGAAAATGGAAAATGCAAAAAAAAAAAAAAACAAATCAGTGATTTCTAAATTTACTTTGTCTTGTATTTCATTGCAGACAGAATGAACCCAAGATATTTCATGTTTGCTTTGCCAACTTCATTTAATTTGTTAATATACATCCATTCCTGTATTTCAGGCCTGCAACACATTCCAAAAAAGTTGGGATGAGGCAATTTAGGGCTAGTAATGAGGGAAAACAATTCAATAATGATGTGATTTGAAACAGGTGATGTCAACAGGTGATTGTAATCATGATTTGGGACAAAACCAGTATCCAGGAAAGGCCGAGTATTTGAGGAGCAAAGATGGGCCGAGGATCTCTAGTTTGTAAAGAAATGTGTGAGAAAATGACTGAAATGTTTCAAAACAATGTTTCTCAAAGGAAGACAGGAAGGGATTTTGATATTTCACCCTCTATGGTGCATCATATCATTAAATGAGTCAATGAATCTGGAGGAATTTTGGTGTGTAAAGGGTAAGGGCTCAAGCCTATCCTAAACACCCGTGATCTCCGATCCCTCACACAGCACTGCATCAAGAACTGCCATTCATCTGTCGCTGATAGAACCACATGGGCTTGGGATTACTTTGGCAAACCTTTGTCAAGCTACAATACAGAGTTACATTCACAAATACCAGTTAAAATTTCACTGCCCAAAAAGGAAGCCTTATGTTAACTGTGTCCAGAAGAGCCATCAACTTCTCTGGGCTCAAAGGTGTCTGGGATGGACCATCACACAGTGGAAACGTGTATTGTGGTCAGATGAATCAGTCTTCCAGGTCTTTTTTGAAAGAAATGGAGACTGTGTGCTCTGGACCATCCAGATTGTTACCAGGAACAAGTCCAAAAGCCAGGGTGTGTCATGGTATGGGGTTGTGTCAGTGCCCTTGACAAAGTTAACTTACACTTCTGTGATTGAGCATTAATGCTGAAAAGTACACTGAGATTTTGGAGCAAAATCTGCTGCCTTCAAGACGACATCTTTTCCAGGGAGATTTCAACAAGACAATGCAAAACCACATTCTGCTCACATTACAAAGGCGTGGCTATGGAAGAAGAGGGAGTGTCCCCTCTGTCCCCAATAGAGAATGCGTGGAGAATTTAGAAGTGGAAAGTATGACAGTGACGACCCTGTACTGTTGCACACCTTAAGACCTGTTTGCAGGAAGAACAGAACAAAATAACACCTGAAACGCTTCATCACTTGGTGTCTTCCATCCATAAACATCTTGTAAGTGTTGAGAGAATGAATGGCAATATTACAAAGTGGTAAATGCTTTACTGTCCCAAATTTTTGGACGTGTTCCACAAATCAAAATAAGTGTTTATTTTGAGGAAAAACAAACAATAATAATAAATGTGCTTTTGTTTCCTTTCAAGTGCAATGCAGGTCAAATTTATTTACAAATTATTGTTTTGTTTTAATTTCAACATACCATCCCAACATTTTCTGACTTGGGTTTGTATTAATTACTGTGTATTTACAGCTAGAGTATCCATCCATCCATCCATCCATTATCTGCAGCCGCTTATCCTGTCCTACAGGGTTGCAGGCAAGCTGGAGCCTATCCCAGCTGACTATGGGTGAGAGGCGGGGTGCACCCTGGACAAGTCGCCAGATCATCGCAGGTCACAGACACAGACAACCATTCACACTCACGGTCAATTTAGAGCCACCAATTAGCCTAACCTGCATGTCTTTGGACTTTGGAGCACCCGGAGGAAACCCACGCAGACACAGGGAGAACATGCAAACTCCACACAGAAAGGCCCTCGCCGGCTGCTGGGTTCGAACCCAGAACCTTCTTGCTGTGAGGCGACTGTGCTAACCACTACGCCACCGTGCCGCCCGTGTATCACGTAGTATATTCAACCTATGTAATACACTTATGTTAACTATATTTCTGCAAACCTGTTAATTTATACAAATTAAATTTTTTTCTCTCTAAATTTTGTAGTTTATTTCCTATATATAATATCCTTTTTTGTATACTTGGTACTTTTGCACTCCTCCTTCACTGCCTTATCTTTTTCTCTTTATATATTTTGCTGCTGTAACAATGTAAATTTCCCCTTGTGGGATAATAAAAGGCTATCTTATCTCATCACTGATCTCTGAATCCTGTCCTCTGCAGGTGTAGGAACCACGGTCAGAGTCACCAACAGACCAGAGAAACAACTCCGGGTTTGTGTGGACTCTGTAGACTACATGTCCTCCCTCTGTGGAGAGTGGATCTTTGTTTTTATACCAGCTGTATGACCTCTGAGAATCTCCTCCTTCCTGTGTGTTACATCTGAAAGTAACACACTCTCCAATGAACACATGTGTATCAGGCTTTATGGACACCACAGCTTTAGGTCTCTCTGTAATAAAATATGTACGTGTATGTAGGTAGGTTAAAAAACAAAGGACGTAGTAATTCTCAAGTGTACAGAGGTAGAAAGAGACATTTTAAACACCACTATAAATAATTTTATTTGACAAACTATAGATGCATCAATGCCATTTTTTCAGACTGAGTATGAGTAAATAGTTTTGGTACTTCTTGATACAGACATGAAAATTTGGTACTTTGTTAGTATTGAACCAAATGTTCACAAATTTTTTTTAGGGAAATGAATATTATGATTTTTCTGCAGCTGCAAGCTTTAACCACCCAATATTTCAAAAATAGCTAATATAATGTTGGCAAAGCAATTCTTTGTCAGTTTAAGTTGAAATTAAGCCACAGTAAAACATTCTTGCCAAAGGCATCTTTTTTTCTGTCATTCATCCAGATATCCTCCTCTTAATCATCTGAACTTCTGTAAGGATTTAATTACAGTGTATGTTTTATTTGTAGAAATGAAATCACACAGATTTACAGATTCAATAGATTAGCAATACATTCCAAAAAAGTTGGGACAGTGGCAACAAAAGAGAGGGACAGATGTGGAGTGTTCCAAAAAAAAAACCTCCTGCCTGGAACGTTCTACAGGTAAAGAAGTGAACTCATAATTGGAAAGGCTCCGTCATTCACAAGCAAGGATGGGGCGAGGTTCACCACTTTGTGAAAAACTGCAAGGACAAACAGTCCAACAGTTTAAGAACATTTCTCAACATACAATCGCAAGGAATTTCGAGATTTCACCATAGACAATCCATATTTTTTTTTCAGCTTTATTGGGAACATTAACCGTATAAAATACATAATAAATTACACAAAAAAATTACAATAATTTACAAAAAGGAAAAAAGGTAATGTCACCCAAAGGGGTCAGCACGAACGGGAAAACCCATGCGAGGTACCGCCCACTTTTAACAATAAAAAAGTGAAATCATGAAACTATTATTCACAACACATACATTTATGATAAATATGATTTATAATAAAGTCAGTGCGCTAAGTTTGATGGCACGCGGAAGATCGGACGGCGGACCAGGTGCACGGTCTCTCTATATCGTAGCAGGTTTTGAGTAGTTTACACAGAAATCCTACAACATAGTTTCTAAAAGAGTTCGGGCTGCTGAAAATATCATCATCAAAAGGTTCAGAGACTCCAGAGAAATCTCTGTAAGTAAGGGGCAAGGCCGAAAACCAATATAAAACCCTGTGACCTTTGATCCCTCGGGCGGCACAACATTAAAAACCAGCATGATTGAATAAAGGATATGACTACACAGCAAATTCCCCAGTGCTGAATTAACACCTTCAGAGTTCATTTGTGTCTAATTGGACATACATACATATACATGCTGTGGTCTGACAAGAACTTTTTTTAGAAATCATGGATGTTACGTCCTGCAGGCTGAAGAGGATTAGGACCATCCAGACTGTTACTAGCACAATGTTCAAAAGCCAACATCTGTGATGATATGGGGATGTTAGTGCTTGACTAAAGTTTGTAGGTGAACGAATGAACAAAGACTACCAGTGGATGGAATAATTAAGGAGGACTACCTCAGAATTCTTCAGCATAACCTCAGATCATCAGAAGCTTGAACAGAGTTGGGTGTTCCAACAGGACAATGACCCCAAACACACATCAGATCTGGTTGTGGAACGGATAAAGCAAGCTAACATTAAGTTTTAAGCAAATCCTGACCTCAACCCTATCAAAAATATATTTAAAAGTTGGGTTTTTGCTGGAAACATACAAAGCAACTTGAACTCAACCAATTCTGCCAGGAAGAGTGGTCAAATATCCAACCAGAATTCTGCCACAAGCTTGTTGATGGCGACCAAAAGTGTCTGATCAAGGTGAAACTTGCTAAGGGACATTTAACCAAATATGAGGGTGTTGTGTATATATATTTTTGACTGCGTGTTGATTTCAAAAATCCCCAAATAAATTAAAAGTAGTGCACCAAATAATTTTTTTTTCTATGAAAGTTATACAATCATTCTGCCACAAAAAAAGAAAAGGTCTTTTGTAAAATTCTGACCACAACTTAATTTCTAATAAAGTGGCTGGGAATTGTATAGCTTTTACAGTGCAAGTCTATACGTGTGCGCGCGCGCGCACGCCAGAGGTATGCCCTCTGCCGAGTGCCTTTCTAGTTTATTTTTAATGACTTGGGTGAAATGATTCATACTCAGGAATTAATCAGCAGGGTTTTTTCTGCACGTTTCCAAAATTAATGCTGAACATTAAGTGTTTTTCACACAGTGCCTATTGTGTTACTTAGTGTATGTATTAGAAATTATTTAATCTTAACATTACTAACATTTGAAAAATTAAGAACACGCACACTCTACTTGTCTTAGCTACGTGTCTGCATGGAGTCTGTGGCGCATGCGCGAGCGGCGACACGGTCTGTTGTGCGTCTCCTCTTACCTGTTTTGTTTGTTTTAAATCGTGTGTCTTTTATACGCAACAAAAACAGCAACCATTTAAGTTCCTGAACCGTCAGCGTGTAAGCTACAAAATGAAACTAAACTCAGTCGTTCTACTGGTGAGCTTGATCACTTTTCTAGTTGTTGTCAGACATGCAGTTGGCTACAACTCAAATACGCATGATGGCCGAGCAAATCGCATCACCTACACAAGGGAATTTCTGCTGAATCTCAGACCATCTCTTGCACTCCCTCGCTTGGATGACACATCGCTGCTATCACTCAATTGTGTCAAAAGTAAGAACTCTAAAGCAAGGAAACGCAGAAGGAAAGGTGGGATCCGGGAGCGGATTAAAAGGCAACCCTACCGACAACCACTTCCATCGATCATGCTGGGCAATGTCCAAAGATCAAGGAACAAGGTGGATGAGCTGTGAGCCAGCAGCCAATACCTTTCGGACTACTGGCAATCCTGCCTCATCTGCTTGACTGAGAGCTGGCTCACGGACGCGGACCCCGATTCATCAGTTGACCTGGAGGGCTTCATGCTGGTGAGAATGGACTGCAATCAAAACTCCGGGAAAAAGAGAGGTGGGGGCGTGTGTGTTTGTGAACAATAAGTACTGTTACCCTGAACACATAACAACAAAGCACAAAGTTTGCACAGACATTGAATTGCTTTCACTGTGCCTGAGGCCCAATCACTTGCCTCGGGAAATACACCAAATTAGACTTTTTCTATTGCGCCCTCAGCCGACACACAGGCTGCTGCCACTCTGCTTCATGAACTGGTGTCGCAGGCAGAGACAGAGGCTCCTGATGCGGCTAATTTCATAATGGGAGACTTCAACCATTTGCACTCTAAAGGAACTTTTACCCACGTACCAGCAATATGTCACTGTGGCAGCGGGGGCGTGGTCAAGCGCCGGTCTGTGACAGGAGGGCGGAGTCAGGGAAGGTAAGTGGCAGAATCACTTCACCTGAGAGCAATTAACCTGTGTTTGTGTGTCTTCCCAGCAACCACGCCCTATATAAGGAGAGAGAGAGAGCAGAGGAAGTGAGCTCTCTCCTGCACCAGACGACTTGTGTGTGTATGTGTCTGGGTGACTGGGAGTGTGTGTGTTTAACTGAAAAGGAACACAATAAATAGTTTTTTTGAACTCAGTTCTGTCCTGCCGTACTTCTGTGCTCTACCCACCTGCTCTGACCTCTACAGTGGTGCCGAAACCCGGGATCTGGAGCACAGCAGCCTCTCAGCCCCATGGAGTCCTCCCCGTTTGCTGAACTGGTCCACGCCCTTGCCACGGCCCAGCAAAGCCAGCACCAGGCGCAACTCACCCTCCGAAAGGAGCAAGAAGAGCGGTTCGAGGCCCTGGTGTTGGCCCAACAAGAAGATCGACAGGCATTCCGGCACCTCCTCGCGTTGGCGGGGTCCACCAGCGCTCCTGCCGCGGGCCCGTCTCCCCTCACTGTCACCAAGATGGGCCCGCAGGATGACCCCGAGGCGTTCATCACGCTCTTTGAGCAAGTCGCCGAAGCCTCGGGGTGGCCGATGGAGCAGCGCGCGGCGCGCCTCCTCCCCCTGCTCACGGGAGAAGCACAGCTGGCCGCGCTACAGCTCCCCGCCGACCACCGGCTGGCCTACGCGGACCTCCGCTGGGCCGTCCTCCAGCGCGTGGGGCGCACTCCAGAACAGCAGCGCCAGCGCTTCCGCGCACTGCGCTTGGAGGAAGTCGGCCGGCCGTTCGCGTTTGGCCAGCAGCTCCGGGACGCCTGCTGGTGGTGGCTGAGGGCCAACAACCGCGACGCCGAAGGAATCCTCGACCATGTGGCGCTGGAACAGTTCGTCGCTCACTTGCCAGCAGGAACTGCGGAGTGGGTCCGGTGCCATCGCCCGGCGTCGCTGGATCAGGCAGTCGAGCTGGCGGAGGACCATTTGGCAGCTGTCCCGGCAGCAGGACGGCAGACTGTAGAGGTCAGAGCAGGTGGGTGGAGCACAGAAGTACGACAGGACAGAACTGAGTTCAAAAAAACTATTTATTGTGTTCCTTTTCAGTTAAACACACACACTTCCAGTCACCCAGACACACACACACACACAAGTCGTCTGGTGCAGGAGAGAGCTCACTTCCTCTGCTCTCTCTCTCCTTATATAGGGCGTGGTTGCTGGGAAGACACACAAACACAGGTTAATTGCTCTCAGGTGAAGTGATTCTGCCACTTACCTTCCCTGACTCCGCCCTCCTGTCACAGACCGGCGCTTGACCACGCCCCCGCTGCCACATACCCCCACCGCCCGACTCAGGCCGGGCGCCCGTCCGGCCTGCAGCCGACTCCCCCCCCCCCCCCCCCCCCTTGACGGGAGAGGAAGTCCGCCACGACCATCTGCGCCCCCGGCCTGTGGACCACCTTGAAGTTGAAGGGTTGGAGTGCCAGATACCAACGGGTGATCCGCGCGTTGGCATCTTTCATGCGGTAGAGCCACTGGAGGGGCGCGTGGTCCGAACAGAGGGTGAAAGGGCGCCCCAGCAGGTAGTAACGGAGGGCGAGGACCGCCCACTTGATCGCCAGGCACTCCTTCTCAATCGTGCTGTAGCGCCCCTCACGCACTGACAGCTTCCGACTGATGTACAGGACCGGGCGGTCCTCCCCCTCCACCTGCTGGGACAAAACGACCCCCAGCCCTCTGTCCGACGCATCCGTCTGTAACGTAAAAGGGAGAGAGAAGTCAGGGGAGTGTAAAAGTGGCCCCCCACACAGTGCAGCCTTTACCTCAGAGAAAGCCCGCTGACACTGCTCCGTCCACTGGACCGGATCTGGCGCCCCCTTTTTAGTGAGGTCAGTCAGCGGGCTGGTGACGTCCGAATAATTAGGTATAAACCTACGATAGTAGCCAGCCAGCCCCAGGAACTGTCTCACCCCCTTTTTGGTCTTGGGCCTCGGGCAGGCCGCAATCGCTGCTCTTATTAATTTGGGGACGCACCTGCCCGTTGCCCAAGTGGAAGCCCAGATACCGTACTTCCACCCGCCCAATCGCACACTTCTTTGGGTTGGCAGTGAGTCCCGCCTGCCTCAGCGACCTAAGGACGGCCCTCAGGTGTTGCAGGTGCCGCTGCCAGTCATTACTATAAATGATATCATCATGTAAATACGCAGCCGCATAGGTGGCGTGGGGCCGGAGGACCCTGTCCATCAGCCGCTGAAATGTAGCGGGCGCCCCAAACAGCCCAAACGGAAATGCAACGAACTGGTGTAAGCCGAACGGTGTGGAAAAGGCCGTTTTCTCCCGGGATAATGGAGTCAAGGGGATCTGCCAATATCCCTTCGTCAAATCCAGTGTCGAGTAAAAGCGAGCCGTGCCTAGTCGATCGAGCAGCTCATCAATACGAGGCATTGGGTACGCGTCGAATTTAGACACCGCGTTGACTTTTCTATAGTCCACACAGAACCGGACCGAGCCGTTGGTCTTGGGAACCAAGACCACCGGGCTGCTCCAGTCACTGTGGGATTCCTCGACGATGCCCATTTCGAGCATGGCCTGAAGTTCTTCCCGAACCACCTTTTTTTTGTGTTTGGGTAGCCTGTAAGGGCGGCTACGCACTAGCACCCCCGGGGGCGTCTCTATGTGGTGTTCTATGAGGTTAGTGCGACCGGGCAGGGGCGAGAACACATCCGAAAACTCGGCCTGCAACTGGGCGACCTCCGTGAGTTGGGTCGGGGAGAGGTGGTCTCCACAGGGGACCGGAGAGGTACGTGATGCCAATGTCCCTTTTTGAACCTCCGGCCCCAGCTCCACCTTCTCCGGAACTACCGAAACCAATGCCACGGGGACCTCCTCGTTCCAGAGTTTTAGCAGATTGAGGTGGTAGATCTGTAGCGCCCCACCCGTCTGTTCGCCTCACCTCATAGTCGACGTCCCCGACTCGCCGTGTGACCTCAAAGGGCCCTTACCACTTGGCAATCAATTTGGAGCTCGACGTGGGCAACAGTACGAGTACTTTATCTCCCGGTGTGAACTCTCTAAGGCGCGTACCCTTGTTGTACAGGCGGGCTTGCCGTTCCTGGGCCTGCCGCAAATTCTCCTGAGTTAGGTGGGTGAGCGTGTGGAGTTTTGCGCGCAGGTCCATAACGTACTGAATTTCGTTCTTACTTTGTGAAGGTCCCTCCTCCCAATTTTCCCGCAGCACATCCAGGATGCTGCGCGGCTTACGCCCATATAATAATTCGAACGGGGAGAACCCCGTGGAGGCTTGGGGGACCTCTCGCACTGAGAACAGCAAGGGTTCGAGCCACTTATCCCAATTACGTGCGTCCTCACTTACGAATTTTTTAATAATATTCTTGAGGGTGCGGTTGAACCGTTCCACTAAACTGTCCGTTTGTGGGTGATATATGCTGGTGCGGATTGGCTTAATCCCCAATAACCCATACAGCTCGCGCAGTGTTCGTGACATAAACGTAGTGCCTTGGTCAGTCAGAATCTCTTTCGGGATTCCAACTCGGGAGATGACACGGAAGAGTGCCTCTGCAATACTGCGTGCTGAGATATTACGCAGAGGCACTGCTTCCGGGTATCACGTTGCATAGTCCACCAGAACTAATATAAAGCGGTACCCTGGTGCTGACCGATCTAATGGCCTGATGAGATCCATCCCAATTCTCTCAAACGGGGTCTCGATTAACGGTAGAGGGCGCAAAGGCGCTTTTGGAATGGCAGCTGGATTTACTAACTGGCATTCATGGCATGCCTTACACCACCTACGGACATCGCCGCGAATCCCCGGCCAATAGAATCGGGCCATTATTCGGGCTAGTGTTTTATCCTGCCCTAAGTGTCCAGCCATGGGATTAAAGTGAGCCGCCTGGAATACCAATTCCCGGCGGCTCTTTGGAATCAAAAGCTGCGTGACTCGCTCTTTAGTTTGAGTGTCCTGCGTCACTCGGTATAATCTATCCTTCATAATCGCGAAGTAGGGGAAGGACGGGGTGGCGTTCGGCGGGAGCATTTGACCATCGATTACTCTCACTTGGTCAAACGCATGCCGCAGAGTCTCGTCTCGCGACTGCTCTAATGGGAAATCCGCGAGGGATTCCCCAATAGAGAGAGGAGGGGCCAGCGGCTCCTCACTCTGACGTGGAGATGACGTAGACGGCTCTGTGACAGCTGCTCCCGCCAAAGCGACACCGGGACCTCCCCCTGTCAACTGGCAGGACCCACTCTCTACTAGGCGCGTCATTAAACCCCGAAATCCCGGCCAATCAGTCCCCAAAATTAAAGAGTGGGTAAGGCGAGGATTAACCGCCGCCTTCACTATAAATTTTTCCCCTCTGAAAATAATGTGGACCGACACCAAAGGGTAGTGGTGAACATCCCCAGACACACACACACACACACACACACACACACACACAAGTCGTCTGGTGCAGGAGAGAGCTCACTTCCTCTGCTCTCTCTCTCCTTATATAGGGCGTGGTTGCTGGGAAGACACACAAACACAGGTTAATTGCTCTCAGGTGAAGTGATTCTGCCACTTACCTTCCCTGACTCTGCCCTCCTGTCACAGACCGGTGCTTGACCACGCCCCCGCTGCCACAGTCACTTGTCCCACTCGCGATAAAACCTGCCTTGACCACTGTTATGGTAACATACCGGATGCCTTTTACTCTAAACAGGGTTCCTACAGATATTTTATGTTGAATTTACTACCTTTTTACTACCTTCACAATTTTTTTTACTACCACAGCGACAATTTGGATTTGGACATTTTCTCACAATTTAACAAGGTAATCTTTGAGTGTATGTGTTAGTCCAAGTGAATGTGCTACATATAAGTTAGTGACAACTCTACCCAAAGAGTTGGACTGATGAGACAAGATAGAAAGAAAATCTGAACGTACCGGTAGTGTAACTCTTTCCCTTTGGACGCATAATAGAACCTCCCATTGCTAGGGCTACACATGGAGTAATGCATATTTGTATAAAAGAAAACAAACTTCCACATATAAGTTATAACTTTATTGAACTGTGAAACTGTGGCCCATAACCTCTTAACGAGTACACAGATTTGCACTAAACCTTGTGTGTCAACACTTCACATTAGGTACAAGATCTGATTACAGTGGGGCAAAAAAGTATTTAGTCAGCCACCAATTGTGCAAGTTCTCCCACTTAAAAAGATGAGAGAGGCCTGTAATTTTCATCATAGGTACACTTCAACTATGAGAGACAGAATGGGGGGAAAGAATCCAGGAAATCACATTGTAGGATTTTTAATGAATTAATTGGTAAATTCCTTGGTAAAATAAGTATTTGGTCACCTACAAACAAGCAAGATTTCTGGCTCTCACAGACCTGTAACAACTTCTTTAAGAGGCTCCTCTGTCCTCCACTCGTTACCTGTATTAATGGCACCTGTTTGAACTCATTATCAGTATAAAAGACACCTGTCCACAACCTCAAACAGTCACACTCCAAACTCCACTATGGCCAAGACCAAAGAGCTGTCAAAGGACACCAGAAACAAAATTGTAGACCTGCACCAGGCTGGGAAGACTGAATCTGCAATAGGTAAGCAGCTTGGTGTGAAGAAATCAGCTGTGGGAGCAATTATTAGAAAATGGAAGACATACAAGACCACTGATAATCTCCCTCGATCTGGGGCTCCACGCAAGATCTCACCCCGTGGGGTCAAAATGATCACAAGAACGGTGAGCAAAAATCCCAGAACCACACGGGGGGACCTAGTGAATGACCTGCAGAGAGCTGGGACCAAAGTAACAAAGGCTACCATCAGTAACACACTACGCTGCCAGGGACTCAAATCCTGCAGTGCCAGACGTGTCCCCCTGCTTAAGCCAGTACATGTCCAGGCCCATCTGAAGTTTGCTAGAGAGCATTTGGATGATCCAGAAGAGGATTGGGAGAATGTCACATGGTCAGATGAAACCAAAATAGAACTTTTTGGTAAAAACTCAACTTGTCGTGTTTGGAAGAGAAAGAATGCTGAGTTGCATCCAAAGAACACCATACCTACTGTGACGCATGGGGGTGGAAACATCATGCTTTGAGGCTGTTTTTCTGCAAAGGGACCAGGACGACTGATCCGTGTAAAGGAAAGAATGAATGGGGCCATGTATCGTGAGATTTTGAGTGAAAACCTCCTTCCATCAGCAAGGGCATTGAAGATGAAACGTGGCTGGGTCTTTCAGCATGACAATGATCCCAAACACACCGCCCAGGCAACGAAGGAGTGGCTTCGTAAGAAGCATTTCAAGGTCCTGGAGTGGCCTAGCCAGTCTCCAGATCTCAACCCCATAGAAAATCTTTGGAGGGAGTTGAAAGTCCGTGTTGCCCAGCGATAGCCCCAAAACATCACTGCTGTAGAGGAGATCTGCATGGAGGAATAGGCCAAAATACCAGCAACAGTGTGTGAAAACCTTGTGAAGACTTACAGAAAATGTTTGACCTCTGTCATTGCCAACAAAGGGTATATAACAAAGTATTGAGATGAACTTTTGTTATTGACCAAATACTTATTTTCCACCATAATTTGCAAATAAATTCTTTAAAAATCAGACAATGTGATTTTCTGGATTTTTTTTTCTCATTTTGTCTCTCATAGTTGAGGTGTACCTATGATGAAAATTATAGGCCTCTCTGATCTTTTTAAGTGGGAGAACTTGCACAATTAGTGACTGACTAAATACTTTTTTGCCCCACTGTACATTTTGTCAGCCAACACTTTCAAGATGGCCAACCTTTTGTTTGTGGAATAATCTTTTGAACAGGTGAACAGATTTGCACAAAAAATCTTATGTGCTTAGCACGGGCGATTGCTCTAAGACAACGAGGGAGGCTCAACCTCCTCTAAAAATGACGAACATCGTATAGGATGAATTGCGCTAGGCTTATGTTATAGCCGACCTTATAACATTGCTATTTCAGATCCAGAATCATAGAAATATATGTGCTCAACCCACTACAGTGCGAAATCATTCCATTATAACTTTCCCCAGTTCACCTAATGTGCGCGTGAGTTTCTCCCCCTCGTGACAGCACGATGCAGCCCAGCCTCAGTGGATTGGGAGCTATGCGCTTGTCAATCTCAAAATGCAAGACGATTATTGGACAAATACTGCGAAAATGCCCACCCACGGAGTCTCACGGACTCCCAGCCTCAATGGACTTCAACGGCATTTGAGAGCTATGCGCTTTTCAATCTCAAAATGCAAGATGGTTATTGGACAAATACTGCGAAAATGCTCGCCCACGGACTCCGAGCCTCACATGGGAGGGACATGGCAGTTTCCGCGAGGAGACTGGTGATTGGTGAAAGCGGCCGGATATTTTCTTTGATTGACAGCTCATTTCAACTATAGACAGGCAGCGGACAGTGTTGCCAGATTGGTCGATTTCCCTCCCAATTGGGCGGTTTTAAGTGCATTTTGGCGGGTTTTGAACATATTTTGGGCTGGATATCGTCAGCAGTATCTGGCAACATCAGTTCAGTCCCATGCGGAATCGCAAGTGCTGTGGTGTATTGTAAGAGATCAGCTTACATTTCGATTTCATTCATTACATACGGTTTCTACCAGCTTTTTTAGTTTGTATATATTTTCATTGTAAATAAAGTGTAAATATAGTGTTGTCAAGTTTGCTATCTTAGTTCCAGAAATGTCGTTTGAGTGACTGAACTTGAACTTGAGGAGGCTAGTCAGCTAGCAAGAAAGCTGCGCACGGATGCCAAGTATTGCTGATTTAATTTTGCCGAAGCCATTTGCCAGTCTTCCTTTCGAGGAAAAAATTAAAATTAAAGAGCAGGGTAGACCAACGCCTCAAATTGACTTGGTGAAAAAGGTAGGGAATAATACTCGTTCCTTTCAGCTCTCCTGGTACGAGAAAGTGAATTGGCTAACAGCAAGTGACCCACATCAACAACAGTAAATAGGCTACTTTAGTAATATGTCGTCATGGATGGACCAGAAATATAGAAACTATTTAAAATGTTTATGCTGAGTATATTATATTGGAATATATGTTTTTCTGGATATGAATTAAACACCACTACAATTTGGAAAACATTTTTAAACAAAAACACAGCCGAGGTCAATTTTTAAACAACATGCCACAATTTTAAAATGTAAAAGGTTAAAATATAAACACCCCCCCCAACACCACCATCATGTATATTGGACAGTAGGCTAATGGGCCAAAAGAACCTGTTATTTCACAGTTTGTGACGCTGCCAACAATCAGCCAGATCAGAGGCAAGAGTATGGGCAAAATTGATGTTTTTTCTTTTAAAATCTGGAAATATCGTAACCGACCAGCCTCCCCTGTTTGAAAGACTACCAGCCGCCACTGGTGCTCAGGTACATCAACTCATTACATTTAAATCAGGTCAAATGGCAAACACGAACCCACACACACACAAAGCGCACCAGGCGCACGCACACATGGGTGCACACACACACATGACAAAGACAAGACACACACCCTAAAGATACAAAACACACATAACCCAAGCCCTATTTCGGCAGTCTCTCAACACATCGCCAAGTTTGCTTAAGACAGTCATTTGCACCAGTCCTGTAGTCGTGAAGGCCCGTGGGCAGAGTCAACACATTCCTCCCAGAGATCAGTGTTTTAGAGGGTTAATCATTTGAACAGTTCAACAGATTTGCTCATCACATTTTGGATGCCTCAAATGGCGTGCACACAATGCACCAGGCGCGCGCGCACACACAACGCACCAGGCACACACAACGCATTACATGTGCCTCAGTTGTTTGACCTTTTCTTCGATCAACTTTTCAATGAACGCCTCTCGCCGATTGCCATCTACCGCCTTTAGCCAGTCTTTAAAATCAGGTTCCTCCAGCCAGAGGTCTGAAAATTTGCATTTCCCCATTGTTTAATTCTCGTGCAGATGTCGCCAGTCGGGTTAACAGATAGATTCGACTAGAGCCGTATAAACAAAGTCAGTCTCGTACTAAACAATCTCTGGTATAAATTTATACTGGATTCGACTGTTATTGGAATTCAATGCGCATGCGCCACCAACTCCTCACTGCGGTCCTCCTCGATACATAAAAATAAATTCGCCCAAATGTAGTAATTTATGGATATTATGGCATGCAGGTTAATTAAACGAATTAGAAAAAACATAGGCCCAGTTGGATGGGGGTCAAAAAAATTTACTACCACGTCAGATTACGTTTACTACCTTTTACTACTTTTTACTGGCCATAATTTAGCCTATTTTAATTAACTACCTTTTACTACCTTTTAAAACCCCGCGGGAACCCTGCTAAAGCACTACCCGGTCTAGGGAACTCGGACCATAATATGATTAAATTAAGCCCTGCCTATGTATCCAGGCTCAGGCGTGAGAAAGTTAAAAAACTGGACGTTAAATGCTGGACTGCTACCGCGACTGGCGCACTTCAGGATTGCCTTGTGACCACGGATTGGAATGTAATAACAGATGGAACAGATGACGTCAACGATGCGGCGTTTGCCATTGCCAGACATATACAATTCTGTGAGGACACAATCATACCCAAAAAGACTATTAAAATGTTCCCCAATAATAAACCCTGGGTGACTCCGGAATTAAAGCAACTTATCAATCAGAAGAAGAGTCTATTTAAAATCGGGTGGAACTACAGAAGACAAAAAAAAAAAAAAAACTGTACACAAAAAGATCAAAAACCTGATTAAAGACTGTAAATCCGCGTATAAACGCAAACTTGAAGGTTTTTTTCAACAGTGACCCTAGAAGAGCATGGCAGGGGGTACAGACAATTACAGGTTACAAGCCTAAGAACCATCTGATGGCAGTAGACAATGAGCTCGACATGGCCAATGAGTTAAATGATTTTTATTGTAGGTTTGACACACGTAGGTTTTATTGTAGGTTTTTTTTTTCTTCATTTCCGTTTCCGGTTGAGAGTATGTCGTGCGCATTCTGGCTGCCGCTTCTCACCAGAGCTTTTGTATTTTATTTTTATTTTCTTTTTTAATTTTTATTTTTTTTTCTGTGTTTGTGTAGTTTGATGTTTGTTTGTGTGTTTTGTCCACTGGTGGTGGTGTAGCTCCGGACCCAGTTTTGGGCGTCGGTTCCCTCCAGGCCTTGGTTCGCTGTGGGCGATGCCTGCGCTCCCAGCTGTGGACTGCAGTGAGCTCGTTGCTCATTTAGCATTCGTGGTTGTCCAGCGCTCTGCGCTTTAATGCTTGGCGTGATGTTCCGAGCGATGTTGCTCGGTGGCGTCGCGGCAGCTGTGCAGGCGGTTTGGGACATACCAGCGCTCTGCGTGGCGGAGCTTCTCTGCTCACTTTGTGGATCCACGGCGTGGTGTTCGGGCGATGTGGCTGGCGGCGGCGCGGCGGCTGTGCTGGAGATGTGGGACTCGTTTTCATGCGCCTTTCGGTGGGACTGTGGCTGCTACACCATGGGAATTACATCCTTACCCCTACTTGGTGGACTTTTTACTTTTTATTATTTATTAATTTATTCTTTTTTTTCCCCTTTATTTATTTATTTGTCTATTATTGTAAAGCGTCCTTGGGTTTCTTGAAAGGCGCTATATAAATTAAACTTATTATTACATGATTTTAAAACAGAGCAGCATTTGATTAGCATGGAAGTGAGGGGTATGGAGGGTGCAAGTATGGACATTTCTGTTGATAAGGTAAAATCCTTTTTTAGACGCATAAATCCACGTAAGGCTACTGGGCCTGATGGTATCAGCAACAGAACTTTTAAAATGTGTGCAAATGAGCTGGCACAGCCCTTCCAAAGGCTTTTCCAATGGCCCCTTGACACTGGTGTGGTCCCCAGTCTTTGGAAACGATCTTTAATAGTGCCAGTGCCTAAAAACAACAGACCCAGGGAACTTAATGACTTGCGCCCTGTTGCACTCACATCCACTGTAATGAAGTGTTTTGAAAAAATCGTTCTAAACCAACTTTTCTCTCTGAAGTATCACATTCTTTAGACCCCAATCAGTTTGCTTACCGTGCCAAGGGGGGGGGGGGGGGGGGGGGAGAGAGAGAGAGAGAAATCTGTGCCCCAGTGCTTGTTGCAGTTCCTATTTTTAACCAGTAGGTGCAATAATAACTGTAATCCAACCACTGGGGGTGCATAAGCGTACTCTTGGTGCTGGTCCCAAGCCCAGATAAATGGAGATTGTTTAATAAGATCCTAGAGAATGAGAAAATGCTGAATGAATGGAGAAAGAGAGTGTGCTAGTCCCAATATACAAGAATAAGGGAGATGTGCAGAGCTGCAGTAATTACAGAGGGATAAAATTGATGAACCACACCATGAAGCTATGGGAAAGGGTATTGGAGGCGAGATTGAGAAGAAGCAATCTGTGAAAACAGCAGTACGGGTTTATGCCAAGGAAGAGCACGTCGGATGCAATTTTTGCTTTAAGAATGTTAATGGAGAAGTACAGGGAAGGCCAGAGAAAGCTACGTTATGTGTTTGTAGACCTGGAGAAGGCATACGATAGAGTGCCGAGAGATGAGTTATGGTATTGTATGAGAATGAGACGTATATTAGAGTGGTGCAAGACATGTATGAGAACAGTGAAACAGCAGTGAGGTGTGCAGTTGGAACGACTGAATGGTTCAAGGTGAAGATGGGACTTCATCAAGGATCTGCTTTGAGTCCTTTCTTGTTTGCCATAGTGATGGATAGCTTGATGGACAAAGTGAGGCAAGAGTCACCGTGGAACATGATGTTTGTGGATGATATTGTGATGTGGTGAAAGTAGAAAGGAGATTGAGCTGGGTTTGCAGAGATGGAGGTATGCACTGGAACGAAGAGGAATGAAGGTGAGCAGTAGCAAAACAGAATACATGTGCATCAGTGAGAATGGGGATGAGAGTGTAGTGAAGATGCAGGAAGTAGACGTAAAGAAAGTTGGTGAATTCAAGTACCTGGGATCAACTGTGCAGGAAAACGGGGGCTGCGAGAGTGAGGTGAGAAAGAGAGTGCAGGCAGGGTGGAGCAGTTGGAGAAGGATTTTGGGAGTCATTTGTGATAGGAAAGTCCCAGCAAAAGTGAAAGGTAAGATGTATAAGACAGTAGTGAGACCAGCTGTGATGTATGGATTAGAGACCATACCCTTAACGAAGAGACAGGAGGCAAAGTTGGAGGTTGCGGAGTTGAGGTTTGTGATGGGAGTGACAAGGTTGGACAGGATAAGGAACGAACACATCAGGGGGACGGCGCATGTGGAGAGCTTGGGAATTAAGCTAAGAGAGATGAGATTGAGATGGTATGGGCACATCCTGAGAAGAGATGCAGAGCATGTTGGAAGGAGAATGTTGAGGATGGAGCTGCCAGGTACATGAAAACAAGGAAGGCCAAAGAGGAGATACAGTGCTCAGCGTAAATGAGTACACCCCCTTTGAAAAGCAACATTTTAAACAATATCTCAATGAACACAAACAATTTCCAAAATGTTGACAAGACAAAGTTTAATATAACATCTGTTTAACTTATAAGGGGAAAAAGTAAGGTTAATAATATAACTTAGATTACACATTTTTCAGTTTTACTCAAATTAGGGTGGTGCAAAAATGAGTACACCCCACAACAAAAACTACTACATCTAGTACTTTGTATGGCCTCCATGATTTTTAATGACAGCACCAAGTCCACTAGGCATGGAATGAACAAGTTGGCGACATTTTGCAACATCAATCTTTTTCCATTCTTCAACAACGACCTCTTTTAGTGACTGGATGCTGGATGGAGAGTGATGCTCAACTCATCTCTTCAGAATTCCCCAAAGAAAATAATTTCTTTCCACCACAAAGGTGAAGGCTACAAGAAGATCAGCAAAGCTTTGCTTATCAGTCAGAATACTGTAGCAAAAGTGGTCCAAAAATTTAAGAAAGATGGAACTGCAACCATCTCACAGAGACGTCCAGGTCGTCCACGGAAGTTAACACCTCGACAGGAGTGTCTTCTGATGAGAAGGGCTGAAGAAAATCGACATGCAAGTTCCCTGCAGTTATCTAAAGAAGTAGAAAGCTTCGAGGAAACCCACGCAGACACATGTCACTTCCTCTGGCGGGAAATTTCAGAAAGGCAGTGAGGTGAGGAAAGGACTCTCCAAACATTTTACCGAATTGGATGGCTTTATTGGTGAATTATGCCACCAAAAAAGAACTTTACAGCCAAGGAAGGCGAGGACATTAAAAAGTCACTCGACTTTCTGGCAGAAGAGGTTTCTGTTATTAAACAGCAACAGAAAACCATCATGGAGCTGGCGATGGAAGTAAAGTCACTCAGGCTGCAGAACACCGAGAAGGACCGGGGTCTCGCCCACCTGGAGAGCAGAGTTGCTGATTTAGAATAGTACACCAGGATGAACGACATCATCGTCACTGGGATCCAGATTAAACCCCGGTCATATGCAAAAGCAGTGACAAGGGAGGGGGAATCTGATGAACTGGGCAGCAACTCCGTGGAGCAACAAGTGTCGGCATTCCTACAATCAAAGGGAATCGATATTGGTTGTAACAACGTCGAGGCCTGCCACATTCTACCCAGGAGAGACAAGGAGAACACCGCCGTCATTTATGAGATTCATCAGCCGGAAACATAAAGCTACACTACTGAAACTAGGAAGGAAACTGAAAGGGACAAACATCTACATCAATGAGCACCTGACAAAATGCAATGCTGACATCGCCAGAAAAGCACGACAACTGAAGAAAGAAAATAAAATTCAATCTACATGGATCACCAACTGCAAAGTTTTCATCAAGCTGAACGGGACACCGGCGGAGGCGAGAGTTCTGGTCATACGGAACATCGAGGACTTGGACAAATACCAGTGATGACTATCAGGACTGTATGGTAATCAATACCGACGTGACACTACACCAAACCCAACCATGACATACACCGAAATAACTCCTTCATCCATTACTCGGAACACTACTCGGCCCACGCAAATGCTTGTTGATTATGAAAACCTGGAACTGAAACCACATGAATTCACTGACCATAAACTACTGGATACAGAAAATGACATAGACCCGGACAATAACTTTTTTTCAACCATTAAGGACAATTGCCACTATTACACAGAGGAACAGTACAATCAGTCCACTAAGGCCGTGGGAAAATTATCAATACACTTCAACAGCAGAAGCATGGACGCTAACTTCAAACACATTAAGAAATACTTAAGTCAGTTTACTCATCCATTCAACATAATTGCCATCTCAGAGACCTGGATTGACATGAAGAAAGGAGTGGATTTCGAACTGGCTGGATATAAATTTAATTATATAAACAGGAAAAATAAAGGTGGAGGAGGAGTGGCGGTGTATGAGGACTGTAATTTGAATTATAAGTTAATAGATGGCATGACAACTGTGATTGATAACTTATTAGAATGTTTAACAATCGAAATTAATATTGAAAAAAGTAGAAATGTATTAATTAGCTGTATATATTGAGCGTCAGAAACTAGTATAGAGGCGTTTAAGGACTGGGTAGAAAAGACATTTACAGTAGACAATAAAGTTTTCATTTGTAGGGATACAAATATTGATCTGTTGAACCCTAATAAGTACAGTATGACTGAGGAATTTATTAATACCATGTACAGTATGAGTCTCCACCCAAAAATTACAAGACCCACCAGAATTACTGACCATAGTGCTACCTTAATAGATAATATATTTACCAATGATATAGAGAATAACATTATAAGTGGAATATTAATCAATGATATTAGTGATCATCTACCAGTTTTTACAATTTATGACTGTAATCATAAGAGAAATGTGACAGACCATAAACTTAAGTATAGAAGAGTTAGGACTGAGGAGGCCATGTTTGCATTAAATAATGATTTATTAATACAAGACTGGGAATCAGTTTATATAGAGAATAGCATTGATAGAGCATATGATAACTTTTTAAGTATATTCAAATTATTATATGATAAAAATTGCCCACTGAAGCAATATAGTACAAAACAAAACTATAATGACCAACCTTGGATTACTAAGGGATTACAAAATGCCTGTAAGAAGAAAAACACTCTATATAGAGAATTTATTAAATTAAGAAGCAAAGAGGCAGAAAATAAATATAAAAAATATAAAAACAAGTTAACAAGTATCATAAGGAGATGTAGGAAGGATTATTATGGTAAATTAATATATAATAAAAATAATATTAAAGGAATATATTAAATAGTATTATTAAAGATGGTTCTTGACACATTACCCTAAATACTTTAATGACAAAGGTATCGAAAATTATAACATGGATGTAGTTGCTAATAGTTTTAATAATTTTTTTGTTAATGTTGGACCAAGATTAGCTCAAAATATCTCTGATCCAGTAACAAATGATGATTGTATAGATAATTTTATAAAGAGGAATTCTTGTTCTATGTTTTTTTACACCAGTAGATGAGAAGGAAATTATTGATATAGTCAATAAATGTAGTAATAAAATATCCACAGACTGTAATGATATTGATATGAAACTAGTGAAAACTATTATTGGGGGGATTTCTAAACCATTAACATACATCTGTAACTTGTCATTTCAAACCGGTACATTTCCAACCAATATGAAAATGGCAAAAGTAATTCCATTGTATAAATCTGGGGACAAACACAACTTCACAAATTACAGACCTGTTTCTTTACTTCCTCAATTCTTCAAAATTATTGAAAAACTATTCAATAACAGATTAGATAAATTCATTGAAAAATACAAACTATTCAGTGATGGTCAATATGGATTTAGAGCAAATAGATCAACAGAGATGGCACTAATGGATTGAAGAAATCAGTAACTCTATAGATAAGAAATATGTCGGTGGGATATTTATTGATCTTCAAAAATCTTTTGATACTATTAATCACGATATATTAATTAATAAGATGGAACAATATGGGATAAGGGGAGTTGTATTAAATTGGATAAAAAGTTATTTGAGCAACAGGACACAATTTGTGAAGCTGGGTGACTCTGTCTCAACTCGTTTGAATATTGATTGTGGTGTCCCTCAGGGGTCAGTATTGGGTCCTAAACTGTTTATTCTTTATATAAATATGTGCAATGTATCAAAGATATTTAAGATGGTATTATTTGGAGATGAGACAAATATGTTTTGTTCTGGAACAAATTTACATGAGTTAGAAAACAATCTCTTCAGAATTGTGCAGGTTAAAAAGTTGGTTTGCTCGAAATAAATTATCATTAAATCTGTCTAAAACAAAAATCACGTTATTTAATAATTATAAAATAAATAAGGCAATAAATGTACAGGTAGATGGTGCTGATGTTGAAAGAGTTTCTAATAATACATTTCTTGGGGTAATAATAGATGATAGAATTAATTGGAAATCACATATAAAATACATACTAATGAAACTATCAAGAAGCATATCTGTGTTGAGTAAAGCTAAGCACGTCCTGGACTATAATTCACTCCGCATTCTTTACTGTTCCCTGGTTTTACCGTACTTAAATTACTGCTCAGTGGTGTGGGGAAATACGTATAAAATGTTCACTTCATGCAATAACTATACTTCAAAAAAGAGCTACAAGAATAATCCATAGTGCTGGTTACCGAGATCATACTAATTCACTATTCTTAAATTCAAAATGTTTAAAATTCAGGGATATTATCGAATTTAAAACTGCCTTAGTAATGTACAAAGTAAGGAATTGTAATGTACCAAGGAATATCCAAACAATGTTCTCGGATAGAGAGGGGGGCTATAATTTAAGGGGGAAACTGAAATTTAAAATTCGCAGTGCTAGGACAACGTTAAAAATGTTCAGTATCTCTATTTGTGGAGTAAAGCTTTGGAACAGTTTGAATGTGGAGCTCTTATATACATGTATTGTATATGTGTATATATGCGTAGCATAAGTATTTGTATATATGATTTGGTCAACATTATACCATGTTGGTATGTCGGTATGTTATTTTTTTTGTTGATTTTGTTTTCTTTTGTATATATAGTTTATTATGGTGGAAAGTGACGTTTGATTAACGGTGGTATAGAGGGTTAGGATTTGATAAGTTATTTACTTCTTCCTAATCCTTTCCGAACATTATTATGTTATTGCCTTGTGGCTACGCTATTCTGTTTATGACGATGTTTTGATGATTGCATTTTTATTTTTTGTTGGTTTTTATATCTTCTTTACTGTTCGGAATAAAATCAATCAATCAATCAATCAATAAAAAAAAAGCCAAACTGGCGTGACTATTTCCCGGGACACAATATGGCGTACACTGCAGAGGAATGGCATGCATGGATTCCGTCCATGAAAGAAGCCTCTCCTAAAGCTCAGGCACAAAAAACCCTGCCTAGAGTTTGCAAGGACCCATGCTGACAAAGATGAAGACTACTGGGACTCTATACTCTGGAGTAATGAGACCAAGATGTTTTTGGAACTGATGGCTTCAAAACTGTATGGCGTCGCAAAGGTGAGGAATACAAAGAAAAATGTATGGTGCCTACAGTGAAACATGGTGGTGGCAGTGTCCTTATGTGGGGCTGCATGAGTGCTGCTGGTGTCGGGGAGCTGCATTTCATTGATGGCATCATGAATTCACAGACGTATTACTCTATACTGAAAGAGAAGATGCTACCATCACTCTGTGCCCTTGGTCGTTGTGCACTTTTCCAACAGGACAATGATCCGAAACACACATCTAAGGCCACTGTTGGATTTCTGAAGAACAGGGTGAAAGTGATTCAGTGGCCAAGTATGTCTCCTGATCTGAACCCAATCGAACAACTATGGGGAATTCTGAAGAGACAAGTTGAGCATCACTCTCCATCCAGCATCCAGTCACTAAAAGAGGTCATTGTTGAAGAATGGAAAAAGATTGATGTTGCAAAATGTCGCCAATTTGTTCATTCCATGCCTAGAAGACTTGGTGCTGTCATTAAAAATCATGGAGGCCATACAAAGTACTAGATGTAGTTGTTTTTGTTGTGGGGTGTACTCATTTTTGCACCACTCTAATTTGAGTAAAACTGAAAAATGTGTAATCGAAGTTATATTATTAACCTTACTTTTTCCCGTTATAAGTTAAACAGATGTTATATTAAACTTTGTCTTGTCAACATTTTGGAAATTGTGTTCATTGAGATATTGTTTAAAATGTTAATTTTCAAAGGGGGTGTACTCATTTACGCTGAGCACTGTACATGGATGTGGTGAGAGAGGACATGAAAGTGGCAGGTGTGGTAGAGAAGGATGCGGAAGACAGGGAGCAATGGAGACAAAAGATCCGCTGTGGTGACTCCTAATCGGGAGCAGCCAAAAAAAGAAGAAGGTGCAATAATAACTGTATTTAATCAAACAAATTAAATTGGCCAAATGAATCTTATCCCAGTCAGTAGATACCACTCCGGAAGTCCAGAAAGACCATGAGTTATTTATTTATTCTTTTCTCAATTCTGTTATCTTGATATAATGACTTTCTTGATTTTGAAATAACAAAAGGTATTTTCTTCAGAACTTATTTTTTCTCATGATATCAAAATGTACAGTTAAGCCTCACTCACAACCCCCCATAAGTGTTTTGGACACGCACGGGTCGCAGGGTTTGGTAGCTCGCAGCCGTGCCGCAGGGTCGTGGTGAACCCGGGGGAAAGTTTGGGGGAGGAGTACGGGCAAAGTACTTGTCAAGTATAGGTTGCACACCTGACTTCCTCGAGGCGTGGGAACAATTGTGCCGTTACCCCGTGGAAAGTGTATATCTAACACATGTGATCAGTGTGTGTGGAGTGTGTGAGACTTGCATTTTACCAGTTTCCTGCGCTCCGAGTTCAGGTCGCATTTGTGAAGCGCGTGTGATGCATGTGATTAGCACGTTACAATCACTCATAACTTGCGTGTGACTCAAGCCAGGAGTGGGTATAAAACCAGCGTGTCTGCAGCATCTGTCTTTCGACTGACGAACAGTGGATATTTTGTGGGAAAAATGTAATTTTCAGTTTAAAGTTTAGAAAATGGGACCCAAGAAGAAGCGAACAAAAGTGAAGTAACCCAACCTGAAACAGCAGAGGGGGAGGAGGAGGAAAAGTTTGATGACGGTAGCAGCACCGGCGAGCCCTGCACGGACAGGGAGAAGTTTGCCTTCAAGCCGGCAGAAGGCACAGCACTCCGCCAGAGGGATTTTCACAGGTAAATACACATGCTTTAAACATTCATTTCAGTATATATATATGCTTATGTAATTAATATTATATACAGTGGTGCTTGAAAGTTTGTGAACCCTTTAGAATTTTCGATATTTCTGCATAAATATGAGCTAAAACATCATCAGATTTTCACACAAGTCCTAAAAGTAGATAAAGAGAACCCAGTTAAACAAATGAGATAAAAATATTAAACTTGGTCATTTATTTATTGAGGAAAATGATCCAATATTACATATCTGTGAGTGGCAAAAGTATGTGAACCTCTCGGATTAGCAGTTAATTTGAAGGTGAAATTAGAGTCAGGTGTTTTCAATCAATTGGTGTGACAATCAGGTGTGAGTGGGCGCCCTGTTTTATTTAAAGAACAGGGATCTATCAAAGTCTGATCTTCACAATACATGTTTGTGGAAGTGTATCATGGCACGAACAAAGGAGGTTTCTGAGGACCTCAGAAAAAGCGTTGTTGATGCTCATCAGGCTGGAAAAGGTTACAAAACCATCTCTAAAGAGTTTGGACTCCACCAATCCACAGTCAGATTGTGTACAAATGGAAGAAATTCAAGACCATTGTTACCCTCCCCAGGAGTGGTCGACCAACAAAGATCACTCCAAGAGCAAGGCGTGTAATAGTTGGCGAGGTGACAAAGGACCCCAGGGTAACTTCTAAGCAACTGAAGGCCTCTCTCACATTGGCTAATGTTAATATTTATGAGTCCACCATCAGGAGAACACTGAACAACAATGGTGTGCATGGCAGGGTTGCAAGGAGAAAGCCACTGCTCTCCAAAAAGAACATTGCTGCTCGTCTGCAGTTTGCTAAAGATCACATGGACAAGCCAGAAGGCTATTGGAAAAATGTTTTATGGATGGATAAGACCAAAATAGAACTTTTTGGTTTAAATGAGAAGTGTTATGTTTGGAGAAAGGAAAACACTGTATTCCAGAATAAGAACCTTATCCCATCTGTGAAACATGGTAGTGGTAGTATCATGGTTTGAGCCTGTTTGGCTGCATCTGGGCCAGGACAGCTTGCCATCATTGATGGAACAATGGATTCTGAATTATACCAGCGAATTCTAAAGGAAAATGTCAGGACATCTGTCCATGAACTGAGTCTCAAGAGACATTGGGTCATGCAGCAAGACAATGACCCTAAACACACAAGTTGTTCTACCAAAGAATGGCTAAAGAAGAATAAAGTTCATGTTTTGCAATGGCCAAGTCAAAGTCCTGACCTTAATCCAAACGAAATGTTGTGGAAGGACCTGAAGCAAGCAGTTCATGTGAAGTAACCCACCAACATCCCAGAACTGAAGCTGTTCTGTACGGAGGAATGGGCTAAAATTCCTCCAAGCTGATGTGCAGGACTGATCAACAGTTACTGGAAACTTTTAGTTGCAGTTATTGCTGCACAAGGGGGTCACACCAGATACTGAAAGCAAAGGTTCACATACTTTTGCCACTCACAGATATGTAATATTGGATCATTTTCCTCAATAAATAAATGACCAAGTATAATATTTTTGTCTCATTTGTTTAACTGGGTTCTCTTTATCTACTTTTAGGACTTGTGTGAAAATCAGATGATGTTTTAGCTCATATTTATGCAGAAATATCGAAAATTCTAAAGGGTTCACAAACTTTCAAGCACCACTGTATGCTGATTTTCATGTATGTTTCAGCTAACGATGCCCAGAAGTGAGGACACTGCAATCCCATCATCGCTGTCAGGCCATTGTGCCATGCTCAGTGATGAGGACAAGGACATCCCAACACCCCGTCCCACCACTCAGCAGGACTAGGAGCCGGATAGCAGCTCGGAGTCAAATGGCCCTTTTCCACTACCCTTTTTCAGCTCACTTCAGCTCGCTTCAGCTCACTTCAGCCCGACACGGCTCGCGTTTCGACTACCAAAAAACAGCACGACTCGGCTCGCTTCAGCCCTGCTTAGCCCCTAAAACTCGCACCGTTTTGGAGTGGGGCTGAAGCGAGCCAAAGCGAGCCGAGTGAGGCTAGGGGCGTGAGCAGACACTCCCCTGTGCACTGATTGGTGAGGAGGAGTGTCCTCACATGCCCACACACGCCCCGCGAGCACGCTGGGATCTGTAAACACCGCAAACCCGGAAGAAGAAGAATTACGAGAATTTCTGAAGTCTTATGTGCCTCGCCTCATCTATACGCTCCTGCCAGTATCTGTTGGCGTTGTCGGTGACAACAAGCCACAGCACCAAGACCAGCAACACTAACAACTCCATGTCCTCCATGTTTATTGTTTACTATTCGGGTCGTGAGACTACCGCTTAAAAGCTCACTGATGTCACTGTTTGCGCCGCTTAACGACATCACGTGACGTCCACCCACTTTCGCTAACTCCACCCAATGAGTCCACCCACTTCCAGCCAGCACGGTTCAGCGCGGTTGTAGTCGAAATGCAACTCCAACAGCCCCGCTCAGCTCGACTCAGCTCGACTCAGCACGGCACAGCTCAGCCGCGTTTGTAGTGGAAAAGCGGCAAAAGTGTGTTTCAATGCCCAAACTGTTGGGCTATTTAGTTGGGATTTTTTACAATGTAATAAAATGCGTTATTCCCTTACGTTTTATTATTTGACATTTGCATGGTAAATTAATACATACTCAAATAAAAACAGCAAATGAGGTGGTCTTCTTCCCTTCTACAATGCTACTTGCTACATGACTGGTTCCTTGGTTCCTCCCCAATATACTGTATATACCCAGAGTCTTGCCCCTATGGAATTTTTATGTCAGTTATTCATATCAAAAGCAGTATATAATGACAAAGTGTTGCCTGAAAGTACAGAAAATCATCGTTTAACTCAGGGGTGTCAAACCTGATCCATAAAGGGCCGTGTGGCTGCAGGTTTTCATTCCAGCCATGCAGCAGCACCCTGATTTGGCTTATTCAATCAACTGACACACCCACCCTTTAATCAAGGGTGGGTGTGGCTGCAAGTATTTGACTGTGTGAAGACAGTTCAGTTGATTGAATGAGCCAAGTCAGGTGTGCTGCTGCATGGCTGGAATGAAAACCTGCAGCCACAAGGCCCTTTATGGATCAGGTTTGACACCCCTGGTTTAACTGAACGACTTCAACATTTATCAGGGTCAGAAGAAAATTTGAACACCCGAGCTCAGCTCATATCTGTGTTCTTGCTGGTTATCTTCATTATCCAGTGTAGTAAGATTATTCTTCCTTGTCTCTCTTTCTTCTCTGGCCTGTTTCTGTTCAGTTTTGCACTGCAAAGTCTGACAAATTTCCATTATTTAAACCAAGCTCAGTTTCAGCCTGGCAGCAGTGACCTGGTCCATGAGCTGGTACATTTATGAACACTGGCTATAGTGTAAGCACCATCAACACTTTGGTTTCACTAATTTCACCAGCAGGCTCCGAGTGGCATCACACTGCCAAGTCCATTAGTTTGGTTTTGTATGAAAATCCCAGGAATGCATTGGATTTTATTGGTTCAAATAATGGAAATTTTTGAAATGTCATCTTTTTTCTGTGAACGTTTTCTAAGAGTACAAATAAAACAATTTGTATCGCATAGCTAAGACAAGTAGGGTGTGTGTTTTTTATCTTTCAAATGTTAGTAATGTTAAGATTGAATAATTCCTAATGCATACACTAAGTAACACAATAGGCACTGTGTGAAAACCACTTAAATGTTCAGTATTAATTTTGGAAACAAAATTTAATGGAAATTATTCTGCGATCATCCACCACTGTTGTCTTCTGTGGGCGTCCAGGTCTTTTTGCATTGATGAGTTCACCAGTGCTTTCTTTCTTTCTCAGGATGTACCAAACTGTAGATTTTGCCACTCCTAATATTGTCGCAATTTCTCGGATGGGTTTTTTCTGTTTTCGCAGCTTAAGGATGGCTTGTTTCACCTGCATGGAGAGCTCCTTTGACCGCATGTTTTCTTCACAGCAAAATCTTCCAAATGCAAGCCCCACACCTCAAATCAACTCCAGGCCTTTTATCTGCTTAATTGAGAATGACGTAACAAAGGAATTGCCCACACCTGCCCATGAAATAACCTTTGAGTCAATTATCCAATTACTTTTGGTCCCTTTAAAGGTCCCATGGCATGAAATTTTCACTTTCTGAGGTTTTTTAATGTTAAATTGAGTTCCTCTGACCTTCTTAAGTCACCCCAGTGGCTAGAAATTTCATAATGTGTAAACCAAACTATGCCCAATATTTGAGAATGGCGCGTCAAAACGGCGCGTTGAGAAGCTCTTCCCTTGCCGACGTCAGCAAGGGAGATGATCCCCATGCCCCCCCTCTGGATTCCCACCCACTGTATGGATTGCCCGCCCAGCTCAAAAGTTGCCACCAAACATGGAAGTTGCGCTGTACAAGGATGTGACAACACAGAAAAGAGTCTGTTTTTACTGCCGACGGGATAGCCCCTGAAGACGCAGCGGCTTAATTTTATTTACTTCAATAATACGCCGTCGAGTCTACCTAAGACGGTGTATGTTTGTCGGAAGCATTTTCCTGATGAATGTTTCCACAACTTGGGACAGTACAGGGCAGGTTTTGCACATCAACTGTCACTGAAGCCTGGGTCAGTACCAAGCATCCCTGCCGCATCAGCCACAAACAGCGAACAAGTAAGTGTATAACTGTTAAGTCGTTTTGCCGTGTTTTAAAATCGGTACGTTAGCCTTGCAATGGCTACATTAGCTGTGCAGCTAACCACTTCCTGCAGTTAGCCAGGTACTCTGCGCTACAAAACCAAAAAGCATGCAACATGCTCTGTTAAACTGAGTTTAGTCTGGAAATTGACTGTAACTTATGAGCTTATGTTTTGCCGTGTTTTAAAATTGGTGCCACGTTAGCCTTGCAATGGCTACATTAGCTGTGCAGCTAACCGCTCCCTGCAGTTAGCCAGGTACTCTGCGCTACAAAACCAAAAAGCATGCAGCATGCTCTGTTATAATAGCCAATCAAAACAGTTTTTACAAAGACACCCACATTCTTTTTTTTAAGTCACTCGTTCATTTTATTTGTTTGTTTGTTCAGTAAAAACCCAAACATTTGTTGAATTTATTTTATTTCCTCGCATCGCACCTTAATGATGTCAGCGCGCGGTATTTTTCCCTTCGCGGTTTGTTCCTTCTCTCTCGCCATAGTAAGACACCCACATCCGCTTGTTCTGACCCACTGGAGGTAGTGTCACAGTGTTGTTAGCCAATCAGAGGTAACACGTTTACATGTCATGAATATTAATGATAAGACCCGCCCCCACCCTCTACCCTTCCCCGCCTCCTGCTTCTCATTAGCAAAACGACGCACTGGGAAAAGCGCTGAAATGGGGCTTTCTCCCAGGAGGCTATATCTACGTGCCGAGGGTTCATTTCGAGAAAGGCTGCGGATGTAACATCCGGAAACCTCCACAAGCCCATTTAAAGCATCAACAAACCACCATGCCATGGGACCTTTAAAACAGGGTGGCACATGTTAAGGAGCTGAAACTCCTAAACCCTTCATCCAATTTTAATGTGGATACCCTCAAATGAAAGCTGAAAGTCTGGACTTTGTCCATTATATAACTATAACCTGAATATGTTTCAGTAAACAGGTAAAAAAAACAAAATTTATGTGTCCAAATATATATGGACCTAACTGTATATACCCAGAGTCTTGCCCCTCATGTCACGTGCGCTGCGTGCACACCACACATAGGGGTAGAAAGTGAGATGTACTTCTGTCTTGCGGGCCACACAAATAGCAAGTGTGGAATACTTATGTAGTACTTCTGAGGCACGTCACTCAAACAATGACCGTGTGTCACTCATGCATCTGACTTGTATCCACTAAAAGAGAAGCTGAAGACATAAACACACATCTCTCTCTCTCTCTCTCTCTCTCTCTGAAGATTTCAGCTCTGACAGCGCTCACTGACTCACTGTTGGAAGCGGTTCTCTTCTACACCTCCTCTGTCTTTGTCAGAAAACTTAAAGCTACAGTTTTACCTCTGACTGTTACAGTGAGCTGACACTGGAGACTCCTTCCTTAAGTTAAACAAACATCTTCCGACAGAAAACTTCACCATACCAATTATACCCTTTTTTTGTTGTTTTGTTAAATTACATCTTTTTAATCTCTTTATCATCGGGCTTAGATTATGTGACTCATCCACCGTACAAGTCTCTCTGAAAGAGCTGTTACTATAGAAACAGTACCATATTAGAATGAGTTCACGGTCAGAGCTGCTGTTATAGAAAATTAATCAACACCTTTTGACCAATCAGAATCCAGAATTCAACAGTTACATGGAATAATGTTATAGTGAGTATTTCTGCACTTCTCTGTTTCCATACAGGTATAAACACCTTTATAAGAGATTAGGAATGTGTTCATCCTTCTCATCATCACTGAATGGATAATAATAATAATAATAATAATAATAATAATAATAATATTATTATTATTATTATTATTTTGTGAAATAAGAGTTGTATCACCTGTATCCACCAGTCTGTATCTCACATATGAGAGTGAATCTCTCCCTGATAAACACACACTCAACTGTTTTACTGACTTTACTGAGCCTTGTTCGACCTCACTGACCACAAATAACACCTACCTTTTAAAACTTATTTCAAGATTATTTAAAACATCATAGAATAACATGGAATTGCTATAATTATGCAATATTTTTATTCACACCCCTCCTAACTTCAAACCTGTTGAAAAAAGTGAAAATTTTATGCTGTACCTCTTACTGTAATCCTGACTTCATCACTGTAGTCTGTGTCGTAGTCTGTGTTTGCCCATGCGTTCCGCCTGTGTGCTCTACACCGATACCCGGTTTCTCCTGCAGTATCAACTGTCACTCTGAGTGTGATGGTGTCTGTAGCTCCAATGTTCACATATGGATTATATTTGACCCAGTGAAACTGCCATCCAGCCCCCTGCTGCAGCTCACAGCTCAGAGTGATGGTGTCTCCAGTGTAGACGGAGCTCTGAGGATTCACTCTCACAGTCGCTTTGGGGTTTTCTGTTGCTATGAAATGATGGTGTCAGAGCTGCTTTTCACTTCACAACAGAAGCAATAGATTCACTGTGCTCATTAAATGCTTTCAGAAATATTTCTAACAAACATTTATATTCTTTTTGCGGTCCAAATCCTGCGCTCTGACTGGCTGGCGAGCGGGTCTGTATCCTAAATGTTTGGCAGCATTTCTCAGGAGAATAGCATTAATTTTACAGCATGGATAGCGATAACGACAGTGTTCACAGCGAGAGCGAGTTTCACTACCCTGAGGAAGAAGAAATAAAATAAAACATTTCAGCAGAAAGCTAAAAACCTCTAACTTGCTCACAGTTTGATCTCATTAGTTAATGAGGCCCATTTTGGACCATGTTATCCTCATACATAATATTACGTTCGGTAAAAACTTTAAACCAGTACAATCTCTTCTTCAAAGTTTCACCAAATGGCTTTATTTATGCAATATAAAGGTCATAATACTGGATAACTTTGGTCGAGCAAAAACATGGCTGAATCCTGAATGACTCCTATAGATAGCAGAGGGACGTTGAAACGGCGCCGATTCCTGGTCAGAATGGTCGGTTTCCGTTGTAAGTCAGAAAATCAACGCTGAAACAGCGCCGTGAAACGTCGATTTCTCCGCCGTCGGAGAAGGTCGATTTATCACTGTTGAATCACCGTGGGTAAAGGTTGATCTGTCGACCGTCAGAGAAGGTCGAATATACGATGTTGAACCATCGTCACTTTTGCCGGCCAGTTTTCAACATTGGTAGGATATGAGCAACTAATTGTTCAGAATATAAATTGCCACTGTTTGTCTTATCCTGCTTACACATAGATACGAGTAAATGATATAAGTATAAGTGATAATGATAAGTAAATGATAAAAAAAGAACAAAAACCAGTTTACTTTCTTAACTCAGCAATGGATTTGACCTTCTATCTTTGAAAGTTTTTTTGCAAATAACTTAACATTTCCAAGATGATCATAAATTAATTCTGGTGTGACCGGGTGTAATATTGATGATTTTTGTTTATTTCAACGCATATAAACCCATTTACTGATACACACACTCCCTCCCAGTGGGGGGAGCACTGATGTTTAAGTGGAGCTTGGACTCTTAGATCGTGAGCGGAAGCCACAAGCAGGGGAGGGGATGGGACTAAAAAGGAAGAGAACATTTTGAACCCTTTTGGACGGAGCGTGTGGGGAGTTGTTCTGCTGGTAGCCTAAGGCTAATTTTAGGCCGAGCTGACTCGAGCATGGCTCATACGTGTAGCTCCTTGGTCACTGGGTGTGTTTTGACTGCAAAGAGGCGAATATTGAGGCGAGCCCGTGCTCAGCAGGCACCCCACCGCGAGGAAAGAGGCGAATATTGAGGCGAGCTCGTGCTCAGCAGGCACCCCACCGCGAGGAAAGAGGCGAATATTGAGGCGAGCCCGCGCTCAGCAGGCGCCCCACCGCGAGGAAAGAGGCGAATATTGAGCGAATCCGTACTCAACCGGCGCCTCACTGCGAGGGAACAACTGAGAGAATTAGGGACAGGCTCGCGTACGTACTGGCCTCTGTGAACATCACGCCATCAAGGAGTAGCTCCGTAGGACCACCAGTGTACCAGGTCGTTGGATGTCCCATGCTGTCCCATAATGCAGTGCGATTACCACTGCTGTTTACTGGATGATGTCATTTTCGTATATACCTGGGTGCACATGAAACTCCCACACCACTCGGTTGGATCGCGACTCTCTTGTGGATCGGCCTGCTGTTACACTTGGACTATTGAGAAAAACACTGGACCACGCTACATCTTCATTCATCCCTGGACATCTGGTACGTACCATTATTCAGTCACTATTAATAAAGGGAATTTCGAATACAATTTCAAGCAGTTTAAGAAGTTATGATGAACTTCAGTCATATCACGCGTTGGAGAAATTTCCCTCAACTAGTATCCATTTGAAACAACAACAATGCAGATGTATTATTCAATCGAAAAACGAGTCGAAGTAGTTGTCTTGTTGGAGTGAAAACTTAGCGTTGGAGTGAAAACTTAGTGTTTAAATCGAGCATGTAGGCCTAGGTCGCATGTCGTTTTGAGCTGACCTGTTCTTTTGTGTAGCCATGGGTCGCGCCTCGCGGCCATGAACTTTAAAGATTATCCAGGCTACCAACGCTTCTGTAGTGACCACTTTGTTTGAGGTACCACGAACAAAATTGCTTATATCCCCTCAACTAATACAATAAACATGCAGATGCATTGTTTAGTCGAAAACTAGTCAAAGTAGTGGTCTTGATGGAGTGAAAACAAAGCATTTCAATCGAGTATATAGGCCGTGGTTATAACCAGTAGCTATACCCGGCTTGAGGGGGCTGGGCTTTGTAACGCTGTAGGCCTATTGAGGTATTTCACCTGACGTCACAGGGTCACGTGACGCCCCGGTGTCCACCATTTTGGACGGCAAGCTAGCTAATGTCAACAACATCGTAGCTGGTATGTTACTGTAGCAATATTTACGTTCAGTCATTTGGATGACTGTTAAAACCTTTCAGTCTCAAGTTTTTCCTTTACTGGATTTACTAGTTTACTGAGCTAGCACGCGATGGCTCCCGGCTCGGCCGGCGAGCGCGCGATGGCTCCCGGCCCGGCCGGAGAGCGCGCGATGGCTCCCGGCCCGGCCGGAGAGCGCGCGATGGCTCCCGGCCCGGCCGGAGAGCGCGCGATGGCTCCCGGCCCGGCCGGAGAGCGCGCGATGGCTCCCGGCCCGGCCGGAGAGCGCGCGATGGCTCCCGGCCCGGCCGGAGAGCGCGCGATGGCTCCCGGCCCGGCCGGAGAGCGCGCGATGGCTCCCGGCCTGGCCGGAGAGCGCGCGATGGCTACCGGTTTGGCCGAGCGCGCTAGCTCAGTAAACTAGTAAATCCAGTAAAGGAATAACTTGAGACTGAAAGGTTTTAACAGTCATCCAAATGACTGAACGTAAATATTGCTACAGTAACATACCAGCTACGATGTTGTTGACATTAGCTAGTGCTAACAGCTAGCTGCTAGTACACTGCTACAACACAGACACCGACCCTAATAATACAGTTCTTGGTCATTGCCTGGTAACAGCAAATTTATAACGGGCCATGTCTCAACAGACTAAGAAGTTATTTCAATGACATTTAATAACATTTTGTTTATCCTGAGGACCGAAAGTAAATGAAAATGTGAACAAACCTTAGCTGTAATCAGATGGCGACCACCGGCTCCAGGGATGACCCACTGATGTAGGCATGTTACCCAGCCTGACAAAATATTTGTAGGCATCCAAACTCTTATACGCTTTCAGATCAATACCTGTGTATGGCGATGGGTTTTTAACGACATAGGTATACAGATCATGTGGGCCGAAGTCAGGTAAAGACGAGGGCTTCGTGTACTTCCGTACGTCAGTGAACAATCCTGGTGGAAGCAGGTAAACATCGTTCTCTAAGCCTGCTAACCTCAATTTTTGCAAATACCTCTCCCTCTGCTCGCCCTGTAAATGCCCTACATTGCTGGATAGTGAAGGTGTTTTCTGCATCTCGCTCCTTTTTCTTTTATGTTTTTCGTTTGTCGCCTTCCTCGCATTCAAACTGATTCGAGCCGTGCCGTCCAAAATGGCAGCATCACATGACTTGGTCACGTGAGTGAAATACCTCAATACTGCCCTACAAAGCCAAAAGACCTTAACTCATCAGACTCATTACAGGCTTCTGCCTTGGTTTTCCCTTTGCTTTTGGAAGTTACAGTAAAAACGATGTCTTATTGTTACCAGAAAAAAACAGAAATGACTCGAAATAATTCATCACATGATACAACTGATGTCCTCTGTTCCAAAAATGGCAATAACTCATGTTGACCTTAAGTGATATTAAGGTCTTTTGGCTTTGTAGGGCAGTATGGGTCGCAGCCATTAGAACATGACTCCAGACATTGTTAAAACATTGTTGGTATTAAAACAGAACTTTCTATAAAACAATTGTTTGAACTGTGTGTGTGTGTGTGTGTGTGTGTGTGTGTGTGTGTGTGTGTGTAAGGTTATTTCAAATGTAATGACGTAAATGTTGTTGTCTTTGTTCCCCCCATGTTTACCTCAATGGAACCTGAAGACCACTACCCCGTCATTCCCTCAAAAGGTACTGCAGACATTTATTTCTTTAGGGGAGAGAACATGGCTTCTTATTGGTCAAAAAGAAGACGTGTTGTGACAGCTACTGAAATGTCAGAAAGGCAGATTCTGTCCGATTTTGAGTCAGCTCTGGGTAATCCTGCTGCTCAAGTCTCTCCTTCAATTGCATCACCCAGGCCTGCATCATCAATGGGTTTAGATGAGGATGGTGGGGATTCTGTTGAGTTGGGAGGGTGCAGTAATGCAGAGTCTGACAGCAGTAGCATGTCTTCAGAGGGTGACACACACAAAGAAACACATCTTTACTTATGCATTAGAAGGAATCTGGACAGTTGGAGTACTCCAGCTGGATGGCAGGCACTAACTATCCTTTCCATGGAGTACTTTTTTTTATTTTTTTTATTATAGATGGCACAGATTTGGAAAGTTGTGGAATTCCAAGACCGGAGTGCAGCAGTTGTGCCGTCCAGCTAGGTGGCAGATGTTGACGGAGAAGTGGGATGCTACTGGCCACCCTTTGGCGGAAACAAAGCTGTGAAGGCCGCCATGAACTGCACCCCCCTGGGACAAAGATGGCGATTCCATCAAAAAATAAGGGTGCTGGCAACCTGTGGTGAGCTGCATAGCTACTTCATTAAACCAATGACAATACTTCAATACTGCATTAAGCCAATTTCATTAAGACTGCCTTCCCTTTCAGGCACCTTTGCCAAAGCAAGACGTTACCTGACCCGATCGCTTGAGGAAGGCTGCCTTACAGCAGACCTGCAATCGGATGATGGTGAGATGGGGCCAAGGAAAAGACGGTAAAAGTGTTTTCTTTTTTAAATCACAACTTGCAGTTAAGTTCAATTACGGTTTCGTTTGTGTTTTGAGCTGTGTCAGTAAGGTCCTGGGTTTATTTTAAAGACCAAACAAAAGGTATTTGGAGGAGGACAGCGAGGAGGAGGCAGGACCAAGCCGTAGGGGGAGGAGGCCACCATCTATTGACGCCACTCAGCTGGACAGCGAGTGGCAATTCCCCTCCCTTAATGAAGGTGACTATCTGTACCACTTGTTGTTGTTGTTCTACTAAAGACCTAGAAGTTGTCTGAAATAATAATGCTTTCATTTCCGTCTTCAGACACCCAGCCAGGCCTGTTTCTTCACAGCCAGCCATTAACTCATGGTAACTATGCATTTCCTTTATTTATGCCAGAAATTAAAATACCAATGAGTAAGTGAAGATATGTTTTGATCAACTGACTGCTTACTATTTTTCAGATTCACCGTCGTCAGAAACCCCGCCAGGCCCTTTCCTTCACAGCCAGCCACTAACCCATGGTAACTATGCATTGCCTTGATTTATGCCATAAATGACTAAAAAACCAAAACAAAACAACAAACAAATATCTATGTAGATGCGTTTTGATCAACTGACTATACAATTTTTCAGATTCACCCCAGCCACGTCACCGCTTCCATGGTAAGTCAAAGAGGAAATAAATCAATCAATCAACATGAAAATTGTGAATTTAGAACAGAAATTAAATTAAGGCGCACCTTGAAGTGAACTAAATTGTACTCTCTGATATTTCAGCCACACCTCTGCCATCGCAACAGTGGAACAATCAGTTGCTGCGTGGTGAGTCCACAACTGTAATCACTGGTCATAAATGACCAGCAATATAAAATAAAAGTCCTAATGTTTGGTGTTACTTAACAGACATGGGCATCAGCACCGTCATTGCTCTCCTTGGCCAGCTGAGGGAGGAAAACTGACTGCTTACTATTTTTCAGATTCACCGTCTTCAGAAACCCTGCCAGGCCCTTTCCTTCACAGCCAGCCACTAACCCATGGTAACTATGCACTGCCTTTATTTATGCCAAAAACGACAAAAAAAACAACAAAATGACAAACAAATATCTATGTAGATGCATTTTGATCAACTGACTATACAATTTTTCAGATTCACCCCAGCCACGTCACCGCTTCCATGGTAAGTCAAAGAGGAAATAAATCAATCAATCAACATGAAAATTGTGAATTTAGAACAGAAATTAAATTAAGGCGCACCTTGAAGTGAACTAAATTGTACTCTCTGATATTTCAGCCACACCTCTGCCATCGCAACAGGGGAACAATCAGTTGCTGCGTGGTGAGTCATCAACTGTAATCACTGTTCAAAAATGACCAGCAATATGAAATAAAAGTCCTAATGTTTGGTGTTACTTAACAGACATGGGCATCAGCACAGTCATCGCTCTCCTTGGCCAGCTGAGGGAGGAAAACAGGGAGCTGAAGGGGGAAGTAGGAAGGCTGGCGCAAGAGGTCAGGGCCCTAAGGAGAGAGATGGGGAGACAAGACACACCCCAGACATCGCCCCTAATCAAGCTCCCACTCTCCACTATGGAGGAGTTTTTGGCAGCAGAGGCCCATTTTATGATTTATAAATAAATCATAAAATGTTTCTAAGAACTTGTTCAAGTGTGTCCTGTTCCTTATAAATGTTAAAAGTTATGCCTCATTCGATAGCTTGACAAACATTAGGAGAGGTGCATTGTTGCATGCATTTTTATATCCTGTTGTACATAAAACAGGACGTAGCCTACGCACATTGATATAAATTAAGTTTCACTTTCATGGTTGAAGTATGCATGTGTGTGTTCATCCTAGGCAAGAGCCCTGATGCTTTATTGTTAGCTAGTTTAATTTAGCCTGTTTTGCTTAATTTGTAGCCTTCCTGTTGTACATAAAACAGGAAGTAAAGTTGGATGAATCATCGCCGAAAATTAAACTATAAATCGACCGAAATCCGTAGTTGAATAAAGGGTGAAAGGGGGTCTATTCTCTGTCGGCCACCATCCACTTTTCAACGTCGTTTCAACGCAAACTCGTATGAGCAAAGCGGTGTTGAATCAACGCCGGTGATCCACGATGATTCGACGGCGTATGGTCGAAGAACATGCTGATGATTCCCCGTCGAATCAACGCCCTTTTGCTATCTGGGCTATTTGTATAAATAGGGCACTACATAGGCGGCAGAATGTAGTGTTTTTCCTGCCATGGAAGTGCACTTGCATACCGAGGAGGAAGCCATTTGCATTACAGCCGTGAGTGAGGATTCAAAATGGCGGCTCGGCTCGGTTTCCCCTTTCGGGCGCTCTCGTTTTCTGTGAGAATTTGGGAAAGAAAAATAAATAAATATATTAAGAAGGAAATTGGTGCCGACGAGACAAACTAAACAAACAGGGACTCAGTTACTGACAGCTCAAAATCTGAACCCTAAAAAATAATGGAAACATATTAAATTAAAACAAAACCCCCACAGACTGACCTGATACAGTCAGTGTAACAGCATCACTGATCTCTGAATCCCGTCCACTGCAGGTGTAGGAACCACCGTCAGAGTCACCAACAGACCAGATATTGAACTCCTTTGTTCCTCCGGCTGTGTAGAGTCTATTATTATTCTTATTCCAGCTGTATGGCCGCTGAGTGTCTCCTCCTCCCTGTGTGCCACATCTGAGAGTAACACGCTCTCCAATGAACACATGTGTATCAGGCTGAATGGACACCACAGCTTTAACTCTCCCTGCAATAATAATAATAATAATAATAATAAAAACAGAGTATATTACATTATCTTTATTTTGTTTGTATTTTGTTTTGTACAGCAGTCTCACATAACATTTTGTTAAGGGCCTTGAGGAAATTGGTTCCGGGGGGAAAGTGACCATGGGGGAGGAGAAAAGAGGAACACGGGGAGAGAGGAGAAAAAGACGTGAGAGGAGTGAAGAAGTTGTATGCAAGTGTTCGGTCTGCAATAAACTGAATTTCTGTAAACCACCTGTAGCCCGTTTATTCCATGCCCCGGTAAGGAGGACGGGAGTTTCCACGCACTTGCGCCAACTGTTAGGGTTACAGACTGGTGTCAGCGGTGTTTTCGTTGTTATTGGAAGATTCGTGTTTTTTTTTTTTTCGACCGAGCAGAGGGCTAAGTTACTGGGGCTAGCTGAGTTTGACAGTGAGTGGATTTTGGATGAACATTGCTAATCACTGAGTGCTTATGCAAGTCACAACGTTTATCAGCTGCTAGTCTTCCGATCTCAGGCGACGAAACATGAGCTCCGATGAGGAAGTTGTGCTGTTTGCCCCACAAAATGCATCTACAACTGAAGCAAATAGGAGTGAGGACGCTGCTAATGTTAGGCTGGGTGAGTCTACTGCTGGGGACCAGCGTATGTCCAGTGTAATTCAATAAAAAAAACCTTTTTATTTGTCACATGCACACTTCATACACAGTGAAATTCATCCTCTGCATATAACCCATCTGAAGGAGTGAACACATGCACACACACCCAGAGCAGTGGGCAGCCACACACAGCGCCCAGGGTGCAGTCAGGGGTTCGGTACCTTGCTCAAGGGCACTTCAGCCCAAGGCCGCCCCACGTTAACCTAACTGCATGTCTTTGGACTGTGGGGGAAACCGGAGCACCTGGAGGAAACCCACGCAGACATGGGGAGAACATGCAAACTCCACACAGAAAGGCCGTCACTGGCCGCTGGGTTTGAACCCGGAACCTTCTTGCTATGAGGCGACTGTGCTAACCACTACACCACCGTGCTGCCCACGGTGACAGTAAGGACAAAGAAAGTTTTTCTCTGTGTAAAGCCAGATTAAAGCTCACTGTACGAGCGTGTCCTGAGTTTCAGCAACAGGATTTAACTACCATTTTGCCAGCTAGGCTAAGCGGCGATGCCTTAGCATACTGGTTATCACTGCCACCCGCCACACTGAAGGACTATGATGCGTGTGTTTCCCGACTGACTGATGTTTTTGGCAGCAAGCAGTTTTGCAACATTTTCAGACTTTTGTGAATGTCCGGCAGCGCATGCCGAAGGAGCTGCTTGAAGTTTTTGCTGCAGAGATAACTAGGCTAGTTTTTGAAGCGTTTCCAAATTATGAAAAGACGGCTATAACTATGGAGCAGTTCTGACGATTTGTTGCTGGACTAGACCCAGTTTTGCAAGTGAAGTGCCACAAACATGGGGCTACCACGGTGGAGGAGGCCCTAGCAATGGCATGTAAGTGGGAGCGAGCACAAGAAGCACTTCGGCTTGCACAACCACAGAATGCAGCCACCACTATTTCCAGTTCTAACACCGGCTCACAACCAGTTGCACACCTCACAGCAATGGTGTCCACCAAAGCAGCAGCATCCTCAGACCAAACCCCTGATGTATTATCAGCCATCAAACAACTGTCAATGGAAGTCCAGACTTTGAGGTTGGCGGTGACCGACTTAAAACGACACAAGTCTTCACCATCCAGGCATGAGGACTTCAGGCAGCACCAGCGCTCACCAGAATGGTCCCCTCATCAGCAGGGAAGAGCAGCTTCACGCTTCTTTCCGCATGCATCACAGCAGAGATATCAACATTATGCTGGGTCACCAAGGCGTGGCTTCTCACCGGAGCAGGGGTATTCTCACCACCATCAATCCCCAGACCAAAGGGGACGACGCTACCCCAGCTCACCCCCATCTTCGCCACGTCAAGGACCCCAGCATTTCTCCAGTAGGCGGGACGGCTACAACAGCCATCAAAGCCCGAAACCAATTTCCTCAAGGCCCTTAACAAAATGTTATGTGGGACTGCTGTATAAAACAAAATACAAACAAAATAAAGATAATGTAATATACTCTGTTACAATAATAATAATAATAATAATAATAATAATAATAATGATTTGTTAAAATATACTAAAGTAATTCCCAAGTGTGCAGAAGTGGAAATAGTCATTTTAAACAACACTGTGAATTATTTAATTAGATATAAACTAGAGATGCATCAATGCCATTTTTACAGACTGAGTATGAGTAAATAGTTTTGGCACCTCTTGATACACACAATAAAATTTGTTACCTTGTTAGTATTGAACCAAATGTTGACAAATTTTTTTTTTTTGGGGGGGGGGGGCAAATGAACATGATGAATTTTCTGCACCTGCAAGCTTTAACCACGCAATACTTTAAAAAATATCCAGGTTTAGAATTTAGACCGACTGTAACATTGAAACATTTTATTACATCAGTAACATGTTCATGTGTAACATATCTGAGTAAAAACCACAGAAATATTCCCTGTCCTGACTTACCAGGCAAGTCAGAAGTGCTGCTATAGAAAAAATAAAAAACTCTGGTGTGGTGTGATTTGGCCTGATGTGAAGCAGAGGGCTCTGGTTTATACTTTGTACCTTCAGAAGTGGCGGCATGGTGGTGTAGTGGTTAGCGCTGTTGCCTCACAGCAAGAAGGTCCAGGTTCGAGCCCCGGGGCCGGCGAGGGCCTTTCTGTGTGGAGTTTGCATGTTCTCCCCGTGTCAGCGTGGGTTTCCTCCGGGTGCTCCGGTTTCCCCCACAGTCCAAAGACATGCAGGTTAGGTTAACTGGTGACTCTAAATTGACCGTAGGTGTGAATGTGAGTGTGAATGGTTGTCTGTGTCTATGTGTCAGCCCTGTGATGACCTGGCGACTTGTCCAGGGTGTACCCCGCCTTTCGCCCATAGTCAGCTGGGATAGGCTCCAGCTTGCCTGCGACCCTGTAGAACAGGATAAAGCAGCTAGAGATAATGAGATGAGACCTTCAGAAGCAGCAGCACACTCACTGTGTATCTTACGTACATCCAGAACATTTAAAAACAACTTACACAAGATACAAGAGCCAAAAAATCTCTGTCAAGTTTCCAAGTCAAACTGAAAAATGTTTAATGTCACTGTGCATAAAAATCCCTAAACACACTGATGCACTTTGTCTCTAAGGGAACTTTCCTCTGCTGTCGTGATTATTGTCATGAGCTGCGTCTCAAATCTAAAATTCCGACCTTATATTCAAAAGTATTTACTAATCTAGAAAATCCTGATGGCTGGTACACAAATCAGAACTTTTGACCTTCCCAAGCTACTTTGAGTGTTTGCTAAGATCATACAGTCAATTAAAAAAAAAATTGCTTTGAAATTTTGCGTGTGTTATCTGCCTTGGTTTATCCCATCGCTTCATTCACTCATGTTTGCTAGTTATAATGTCAGTACAGTAAGCTCGCTTAGACATCAGAATGAGCAACATACTGAAAAACTGCAGAGAATTTCCTGCTGAGGGTCTGTCAGAAGAGTTTACAGCAGAACAGGACATGACTTTGCTGCAGAACTGTAAAGAGATTCAGGTGTGTGTTGGAAAGTGAATGTGTGTTCATGAGGCTCGATTGTCATGTCCAAAACTGTCAATCAGCTCATCAACCACACCCTGTTTTATCACCAAATAACACCAATAAAATTCATTGATCATGAGAAGATTTTGAGGTCGATCTCAGGGTCCATTTATAAAAATGACAGCACTGTTGCTGAAAATAATTGGGGTGAGATGTAACTTAAAATGGAAGTTTGACACTTTTCCCACTGAGTAACATAGAAATGGGCGGGGTTACAACTGTACTGCAGCCAGCCACGAGAAGGCCTCAGAGACAATTTTGGCTTTACTTTTGAATCCCTGTTACTATGACAACCCATATATACAGTCACTGGTTTTGCTGGGATCATAGTTTGTGAAGTACGTCCACATCATTGTTGTTTTGTGTCGTCAGTTCATTAATGCAACAGCATACACTAAGCTCATGTCACATGGGATCACCTGGCTTTGTCTGTTCATACTGGAGCATTTTTAGTACCAGTATTGATGCATCTCTAAAGGGATTTTTATGTCAAATTAAAGAACCACAGTGAAACTCATGTAAAACTATGTATTCCCATCAGAATTTTTGTTGGTCATTGTTTTCTTATTTTATTACCATTATTTATCTGAAATGAACATAATTCTTCTGAATGATTATTAAACAACGAGTAACAAATTCTACACAACCTTTATAGCCCCATTAGAAAGAAGAAATTTACACAATATAAAGGATCAAGTGTATACAGTATAAATCACCTTGAACATGGGCCACTGGTATCAGTGAGACCAGCACTAAAAAGGGAACAGAAACAGAAAACATGACGTAAATCTGAAAATTATTCAGTATGTTCATGGAAACAGCACATTGTAGACACAAAAGATTCAATCTTATTCAGAAAATCTAAACTACCAGCTGTAAGAAATACAAAAGTCACTATTCTGCTCATTAATGCCTTTATTTAATGAAAATTGCTTTATTTAAAGCAAATATTATGATTAAAAGTGTGATAATCTCAGCACTGGGACATAAACCCATGTCTTAATGACACAAACTCATCACTCAGGACATTCAGACTGCAGATGGAGAACTTTATACCCCACCACTCACTCTAATGAAGACACAAAGAGAACATTTACTCACAGAGCATCACCGGGAGTGGACTGAGCTCCATCCTGTAACTCTAATGACTGACTGAGTGAGGTGTGGTGTGTGTTCAAGTCTCAACACTTCCTGTGGTTTCTCGCTTTCAATCACACTACAAGAAAAGAAAGAGAGGATGAGTGTATCCCAGATCTTTAATTTCTCTTTTAGTGTGTACAGGCACTGTATCTGCTCTTCCTTCCTCTTTCCAGAAAAATCTTCAATACTTTTTCTTTTTCTCAAACTCTCACATACAAAAAAGAGCACACAGTAGAGACTCCACTGCATTAAATCAAGAGAAGCTCAAAGCTTTACAAGCTACAATTTCTAGGTCGCTCATCTTTCATCCAACTTCAAGCTCCTTTGAGTTTAGTGTTTAATTTTCAAAGCATTGCTGGGATATTTATGAATGTTAGTTTCAAAATGATGTGGCCATCTAAGTCAATCCATCCATCCATTATCTGTAGCTGCTTATCCTGTGCAGGGTCGCGGGCAAGCTGGAGCCTATCCCAGCTGACTATGGGTGAGAGGTGGGGTACACATTCAAACATAATAACATTCATAAATTATTCAAAACCTAGATGTTTTTGGACTGTAGGGGAAACCAGAGCAAACCCACGCAGACAGAACATGCAAACTCCACACAGAAAAGCCCCCATCAGCCATTGGGCTTGAACCCAGAACCTTCTTGCTGTGAGGCGATAGTGCTAACCACTACACCACCATGCCAGGCTATCCAAGTGTGAAAGATATTTATTTCTGGACGTGGTTTCTCAGAAGCCCAATTCATGTGTGTATTATTATTGTTCTTCTGTGTTGGTTTATAAATAGAGTAGTAAATATCAAAACAGTTCAACTGAAAGAAAAAGTGGAAATAAAGTAAGAGTGTCTGTTTAAGCATAAACGTTTAAGACAGATCACTTGTGAGAGGGAGGTAATACATAAACTCACCAAACACTTTACAGACATCCCAACCTGCCAAAATTCATTTCAGGGACACCCCCCACTCAGAAAATTTTGGATTTGGTTGATGTGATTTCCTGCATTCTGGTGGATTTTGGGGTGGCCTTTTGGAGATGAACAATACCCGAATTCACTCAATTCACTTAGATTCATAGCTGACACCCTGGCTTGGGGACTTAGCTGCCCCCATCCCATAAACTATGATAATTACAATGTGCCATATATTAAGCTCCTTACTGATGCCTCTTTTCCACCAAATCAGTTCTAGGGCTGGTTTGGGACCAGTGCTGCTGCGGGTTCACAACTCGTTCAACTTGCAAGCCAGCTGAGAACCAGTTTGCTTTTCCATAGCTCGGGGTGCTAAGGGGAGCCACGTCATTACGTCACTGTATGTCAGTTACGTCGCTGCGTTTGCATAAACCTTGGCGCGAACATCGAAGCAACAACACTACGGAGAAGAAGAAGCAGCAACAACAACAACAATGGATGACTTCACGTTTGTACAGCTGCTGCTTCTGGCTTTACGGTGCTTCATTGGGATCAGAAAACGGCAGATCCAATGTGTTTGTGTTGATCGACAGGTTTTGATTGGATGGTGATTACGTTCTAGGAGACAGGTAATAACCTAATAACGTTTTGACTCTTACTTACATTGAATGAGAGATGGTTATGTCAGCCTTTGTAATATGAGCTAACGTTAGCCGGTGTTATGTCCCTGCTGGAATCATCACAAATTCACAAACATATTACTGGCAATTTTTAAGTCGCCGCTCATATCTACCACAGCAGTAGATATGAGGATGCTTAGCTCTGTAATGAACTTAACTGACTGAAGGGAATGTAAACAAACTGCATGGAAATACAAGTGAATGATTTATGTTTAACCTCGTTTCTTTAACCCTTATGCCTCACTAAGGATATTTTTGGCTTGTCAGTTGTTCATTTTCTTTATTATTTTGACTGTGTTCATACATATAGAAATATAATAAGGTCAATAGAATATAAAGTATGGCAAATGTGCTGTACATTAACTCCACAAGTAAATGTAACACTTATGTTTCCAACACTCACACATGCACATTTATTTCTCAATACACATCCCACTCTAATCTAAGGGGAAAAAGAGGCACAAGGGTTAAGTACCATGATGAATATTTGTTTGAGTATTGATGACTCTCCACACAACATGTTTATTTACCTATACATTTTTCTCTTTACAGGTAATCTTGCGACTGATGGCAAGGCGGAGATCCCATGTTGTCTGGGCACACCCAAGATCTCGCTACTGGTGGGACACAATTGTTCCTGATTTCACCTCTCACCAGTTCATGCAGAATCTCCGTGTGTCCCGAGAGTCGTTTGAGTATATCTGCAGTCGGGTGAGGCATGTCTTGGAGAGAAGGAACACAAATTACCGTTTGTGTGTCCCAAACCAGAAGCGGATGGCTATTGCCATCTGGAAGCTGGCCACTGGCGGTGAATACAGGACCATCAGCCATCTTTTTGGAGTAGGCGTGAGCACCGTCTTTAATTGTGTTCAGAATTTCTATAACACAGTCATCAAGGTGCTGCTCCCTGCCCACATTACATGCACTGATGCTGAGAGGTTAGTGGAAATGGCTGCTCTCTTTCAGAGTCATTGGAGAGTGCCACAGTGTGTTGGTGCAATAGATGGAAGCCACATTCCCATTATAGCACCAGAACAGTATTCCCGAGACTACTACAACCGGAAGGGATGGCATTCGGTTGTTCTGCAAGCAGTTGTAGATGGCAGAGGTTTTTTCTGGGATGTGTGTGTTGGCTTTCCAGGGAGTGTGCATGACGCAAGAGTCCTAAAACAGTCACATTTGTGGGAAGTCCTAAGTGATGGGGAATTTCTAGGTCAAAGCAAAGTGACCATCTCTGGCTGTGAGGTTGGACATTACCTGATAGGTGATCCAGCCTACCCCATGCAGAACTGGCTGATGAAACCCTTTTCTGACACTGGCAGATTGACCCCTGAACAACACACCTACGATTACAGATTCAGCAGTGCACGATCGGTTGTGGAAATGGCATTTGGAAGACAGAAAGGACGGTGGAGGTGCCTACTAAAAAGAAATGACTGCAAGCTGGAACTGTGCAAGAAAATGGCGCTGACCTGCTGTATCCTTCATAACATCTGTGAGGAACATGGTGACAATTTCACTGAGGAGCACCAAGACAGACATGCCAACATCCAGCCTCCTCTTCAGGCATTACCTGAACATGGCAGTCAAGAAGGGGCTGACATTAGAGCCGCTTTAATGGCCTACTTTAACAGAGGGAACGAGTAATTTGTTTGGTTATTTTGCTATTTACTTCATGTCAATGTTGTTTAATTGCTCAGTTTGATAAGTTCATAGAAATGAGTCATTTATTTGTAAATAAAGTGACTGAAAAAGGTAGCTTGTTGAGTTCTTTCATTACTTGTTTTCACAAGCTCTAACCAGCTTTACTTGTACTTATTACACAGTTAAAATAATTTTACATCACTAGTGAAAACATATACACGCAGACATGTCTCTTTAGAAAAAACATTTATTTACATAGTGCATAGAAACACAACATAAAGTGACGTGAACAGTGCAAAGGTGCAAAACAAGAAAAGTGGTGTGATTATTTTCTGGCTTGTGCCTCCATTACAGACACTATGCGCCCCATTATACTGAGGAACGCACTGTTGTCTGCCTCCAGCTTGTGCAGCAAGGCATCGTTCATTTCCTTGCTGTGCTGCAGGAACCTCTCGTCCGCCTGCTCAAGGTATTCCAGGAGCTCAGTGTTGCTGTCTCGCTTCCTCTTAGCTGTGTACAAGAACAGAATAATGAGTTTAAAAGTTTTTATTAAGTCATAAGCAGTGTTGGGCACGTTACTTTCAAAAAGTAATTAGTTATAGTTACTAGTTACTTTTCCCAAAAAGTAACTGAGTTAGTAACGGAGTTACTTTGTCATAAAAGTAACTAATTACCAGGGAAAGTAATTATTCCGTTACATTTTGTCCCCCCCCCCCCAAAAAAAAAAAAAAAAAAAAAAATTTCAATTAGTGTAATCATAATAAAAGTAAATGTTAAATGTGTTTAATGACTGAAATGGACACTTAACAGAACCAGTTAGTAACGTTATCTACACTACATTAATATTTTTGTGGGACAATGTGAGATAAGACATCTATCAAATTTAATATATTTTTGTAGTTATTAAAATTGTTACTAATTACTGGCCACTGACGAGGACAAACGCTTTGTTCCTCGACATAATGTGCATTGCACGTAGACATTTTTGCCTTTTATTTCAAGTAATGAAAAGTAATGGCTGTATTTCCAGTGTGAAAGCGCAGTGTTGGACTGACCGCTCGCCATCGCTGTGTCTTCTGATTGAAAGTGTGTGCAGTAGGCGGAGCCTACCTACGTATGTTGTCCAAATCTACTCTGATTGGCTTACTGTGCCGTTGTCTCGCGTCTCCCCGCCCCACACGAAAGCAGAGTAAAGAAAGGCTGAGCGAGCAGCGTGCCAGATGAGAGCAGCTTTAATAAAGTAACGCATAGTATTTTATTGTAAGTAACGGGAACGGCGTTATAACGATGTAAAAAGTAATTAGTTAGATTACTCGTTACTAAAAAAAGTAACGCCGTTAGTAACGCCGTTTATTTCTAACGCGGTTATTCCCATCACTGGTCATAAGTAGATTAAGACAGGTTCAGCAATACAATATAAGAAACATGTCAGCTCAGCAATAAGAGCATTAGTTAACTGTTTACGGTTGGTAGGGGATTTTATATGAATGACTGGTCACTTATTACAGCATGTATTTATATTATAAAGTCACATGATTAGGTATATATCCATGTTTGCATAGTATCCGGTGAGACAGACTACTGGATACTCAGCACAACAACTTACCAGGTCTGGTCTGCTGCGATTGTCCTGAGCTGCTGGATGCTGCAGGAGAGCTGCAGTGGCGTGGAGACATCAGGTCCTCATCCCCGATGGTGGACAACTCTATAAACCACATAAAAACAGCTAGTGTTGGGAAAGTTCACTTTCTACATGAACTATTTCAAAGTTCAGTTCACAAATTTTAAAATGAGCTAGTTCAGTTCATACTGTAGTTCATAATGAAAAAATTTGAACTAAGTTCACAGTTACAAAAATGAATTAGTGAATGAAAGTATGCGTCATATTTCATTATAACATTATACAAACAAACATTAACTGAAGTAACTAAAACTTTATGCAAGGCGAAAATGTTTGAAAAGAAACTTACCAGGCTCTGATTGCGGCACCATCGCCTCCAGCATCGCCGTCGCTGAATTTAAGGCTCTGGTGGTGTTATTTGCTGGTCTATCACTGAGGACCGAGTCCAGAATATTGAAGGGGTTCTTCCTCGGCCTCCCGTTGCCGCTTCGACCGAGGTCCTTTTTTTGGTCCCTGTAGTCTTTCTTCAGCTTCTTTAATTTGTTGCTGATCTGCTCAAGAGTATGTTCGTACCCCGCCGCAGCCATCTCTTTTTGTATTTGGTGTAATACGGGCTTGGTCGGCGTAGCACCCTCCAGTTTCGCCTGGACTTCATCTGTGGACCATATCGCTAGGAGACAGATTGTCTCCTCCACAGACCACTGCTGCTTTACTGCATCCATGATATCTCGTTGCTTAAAAATGGCGACCTTTCACAGTCTTGTTATTGTTGTTGGTCTTAACAACTCCGCCCCCCCCCCCGCTGACGTAAGCAGTTCTTTCCTCTGGCCCAGCAAAGAGTTGGTGCTAGCCTGGAACCAGTTTTTCTGGCCCCAGAGCCAGTTCTTTGTCAGTGGAAACAGAAAACCCGGTTCCAAACTAAGCATTGGCCCTGAACCAGCCCTGGAACTGATTTGGTGGAAAAGGGTGAATCTGGACACCCCGCCCTCCATAAATAAGGAAGGATGACCAGGATAGATAGATATTTCACCACAGAACATTCCTTTACTTAGATACCAAAACACAGATGAATATAACAGAACAATGAATGAATTGCATGAATGACAATGAATGTAATTGTACATGTAGGCCTAGGCCTAAAGGGCTCTTTCCTTTCCTCTGTTCTATGCCTGTTCCTTTTGCAAGCTTTCATTGTATTTAGAGGCTGCTTGCTTTGCAGATTTGAGCAATTTTCCAGACAATTTTCCAGATGTCTTGCAAGATTAACAAGTGTTTGGTGAGACATCTGACCCCTAAATTCTGTCTTGATGTGACGCACCATGCTGAATGCCCTTTCCCCGTCACAGTTAGAATTTGGCAGCACCAATAGCAGCTTCATCAGCTGACAGAGCTCCCTGAATCTCAACTGCCCTGGTATCTGGCATCTGCCATCATTACATTTGGAAATCTTTCTGCCAAAGTCAAAATCTGCTCTGGTTTCACATTATCATGGTTCTCAGGATTGACCACTGACAGATTCATCAAGATTTGATCTCTCACTGGGAATTTTTCCTTTATTTTTTGAAAGATTCTGACAAAGAATGCTCTCGCATCTCTGTAGAATTGCTTTGTCTTGTTACTGGAGAGTGCTGATTTTTACATCGGAAAATCACATATTTAATGGAAGATGGATCTGATGTGTTAATATTACCTGAAGATACAGTATTAATTGAACAGTGGACATTTTGCTCATGTTGTCAGAGAATCTCTTTCAGAGCCTATAAACACAGAAAAACCCGATGAGTTAGTTGAGAGATATAACAGGATGGCGTGTCCATTCATTTGGACTGTAGATGGCTCTGGCAAAACCAGAGGTGGAGGTTTGTGCATTTATATAAATAGAGATTGGTGTACAAACTCTGTTGTCGCCGAGAGACACTGCTCACCTAACGCGGAGTTTCTCATGGTTAAATGTAGACCTTTTTATCTCCCAAGAGAACTCACATCAATTATAGTTACTGCTGTATTTACACACCACCAGACACTAACGCTAAGCTTGCAATGGGAGAATTGCATGCAGCTATTAGCAAACAGCAGGAAATGCACTCAGAGGCTGCCTTTATTTTTGCGGGTGACTTTAATCACTCCAACTTGAAGACGATACTTCCCAGACTGCATCAACATGTTACCTGCCACACAAGAAGAAATAAGACACTGGACCATTATTTTTCAGTGGACAAAAAGGCAACGACAAGATTCAGAAATATACAGGGACGCAATACGATCGTGTGTTTTGATCTAAACGGTAGACTTTTCAGTGGACTACAACCTTTTTAAGGGAATGCGATGTAGTCAACCATTTATCATTTCCCAGATCAAGCTGCCAATTTTCCACAAATTTGCAGAATTTTTGCCAAATTCTGAATATTCACATCAAAGATTTAGTTTTGTCTGTATTATTTCTTTCATCATTTTATTTCAAATTAAAACCAATATCACCATTCAAAACTGTATAGTTTATTGACTGAGTATATTTAATGGGGTATCCCCACAGTACCCAGTGTCTGAGACAGACCCATATATATACCGTAAGTGAACTTTGCTTGGCTTATAGAGCAGTCACATGAATTCAAATGTATGTTTGTTTCTTTATTTCTTTGTTTCAAATCACATTTTCCTTCGCAACTGATTCGAAGACGCATTGCCCATGAGAGGAAAGGACAGTGAGAAGGGAGAGCAGTCGCTATAAAAAATATTCATTCCCCTAAGTCGAGCCCTACCGTTTCCATGGTCCATGATATGAAAAGTCATCTACCACACTATCTATTCAGTAAAAGCACTAACACACACTTAGTTCACTGCTTAGATGTTTGTTTGAGAAACAAAACTGTTGTGAAAAGTCCTAAATAAGCAGTAAACTGTTTCTGAGAACATTTAGCTGTGAGAGCACAGGCGCACATAAATATCAGGACAAACACCAAACCGATACGACTGCCTGGGCACTTCACAAAGATATTTTCAGCAATGTTCAAATAAAATAACGCTAACCAGTCACCTTAGCCAGAGATGTTCCTCTCAGAATATCTCTGCCTTAACATCAGAAACAAGATAAAAGTAGCCCGACTTTAGCAGGTTTGGAAATTGAAATTTGTTTCATCAAAGCTGATGGTCTTGCTTAAATTCTGTTTCAATTAGTGTGATTTACTGAATCATGCACACAACAATTCAGTGATAACAAGGAGCCTGTGAACTACTGGAATGCTGTGGGTCCTTATAATTGTCACCAGCATTCACTTCACCAGCAGCAGCCCAGGATACAGGTCAAGATCTTCAGTTAATGTTCACATCAAACATCATAATGAAGAAAAACTGTGATCTCAGTCACTTTGACTGTAATATGGTTGCAGGCAGTGTCTAGACCTTACACAGAAATGGGGGGAGGGAGGGACCCACACAACCCAATAGGTGGAAATGCCTTGTTGATGAGAGAGGTCAGAGAAGAATGGCCTGACAGTAAAGTTACGGGAATTCTGCATTCGACTGACCTCAGAAAAGTTAAATTAGAGATCGGAATGACATCATTTTAACCTCCACTGATTCAAAGTACAAAGGGGGGAAACATGGGTGCCTCCATCTTCATCTTTTGTTAGCCTTCCTTCTCAACACAACAAACCGTATGATCAGTGTTATAGACTTCACTAAAGCAAATCCTTTTTATATACAGCATAACTCACTGAAAAGTAAAGGTGATGATACACGGGGGAACTTTTCAGGCAATGTTGCTAGGCAACTGCACTTCAACACTTTCCCACTGAGATTGGGCAACATAATTTCTATCTGAACAATTTTGATCGTTTCGGGCAACTTTTTAAGATCATCCAATCAGAGTGCTAGCAGCGAATCACACGACCACCTGAGAGCTTCTGAAATTTTCAACAAAGATGGCAGCGTCTCAACGGCAGTGGAGCAAAGAAAAAGGGAGACAAGAGCTAAGTGTAAACTACGGTTATCTAAACACCGCTCCATAGAAACTGAATAGGATTTAGCTAACTTACGGTGGTTTTTGCGAGCATACTTAGCTGAAAGTTATCGCTAGCTATGTAGGAATAATGTTAGCTCTCTTGCATCAAGGTAAAAGTGGTGGGCAGCTCATTTTTTAAAAAAAAATTTGCGATAGAGATTGTCTAACTTATTGTTTGATCTAATTCACATACAGAGCACGACTGCTTCTGGAACCTGAGGGTGAAACTTTGGGATCTAAAAAAGAAAGAAAGCCTTTCAAGAGCTCTGTCACCCCTTTTCCTCCTCAGCAGCATCTCCTGGTCCCAGTCCTTTTTTTTTTTTTTTTGCTGACATGGGAATTAAATGATTTTATTTTTGCCATTATGTTTTTGTGATGTATGTGTCAGTCACTCGTTATAGCATATGTGATTTTGACTAGTAGCATTTTTAAAGAGATTTAAGAAATGTTTGCTTTTAACAGAATATTTTGACTTATAAATGTAAAAAATAATGACAAATTATCTTTTGACCAGAGTATCTATTCACTTTTGTTCCAGAAGTGAGACTGACTTGAGCGAAATAAAGGCTGAAGCCGAGACAAAAGCGACAGCTGCAAATGTTTCAGTGTCCATCTTTGCATGTCTGTCTCCCTGGCAACAGATTTGCTCTTATCTGATTGGTTGTTACCAACTGTCTGTTGCCCTAATTAGTTGCCCAGTGTCTCACCTGGTTGCCCGTTGCTGGGAACACTACCCAGCAACATTGCCCAAAAAGTTGCCCCATGTATCATCACCTGAAGAGATGCTCCTTTGTGTAAGTCTGATGGTCATGTTGAACTTGGAGGAACTCGTAGTTGAGAGTTCACAAGTCGGAATTTCGAGTTGAAGGGGCGTTTTATGACCTGTAGGCAAATGCAGCAGATCTGAAATAGCCACTCTGAACAGAAATACATCTCACAACACACACACACACAAAAAAAAAAATCATGAAATCTTTTGGCAGATGGGCCACAACAGCAGAAGATCAGTCCTGTCAGCCAAGAAAAGGAATCTGACCCTCGAGTGGGCACAGGCCGACCCAAACTGGGTGTTTGAAAATTGGACACCTGGTCTAATGCACCTTGATTTTTGCTGCATGATGCTGGTGGTAGGTTCAGAATTTGGCCTCAACAACATGAATCCATGCAACATGCAAATATTTTCAGTTTGGACAACCTTTGGCTTTAAAACAACAGTAAGTGTCAGTGGGGTTCCAGCTGAAAAATTACAAGTCATTACAAGTTGCTTTAACACATTCATCTTCACACCTCCATCTTCACACCTACCCCCCTTCTTCACTGCTGAACTGACATCACTGAATTAAAAAAAGAAGAAGCGAAACCACAACTGCCAACTTGTGTCTGTTCTCTGAAATGGTCACTCCCTTGTGTGTGTGTGTGTGTGTGTGTGTGTGTGTGTGTGTGTGTGTGTGTGTGTGTGTGTGTGTGTGTGAGTGAACAAGGCTAATAAGACATGTTTATTTCTGCATAACTGCTTTTGTTGTTGTTTTACACAAATAAGTAAAGAATGATTATTATTCAAACACACACACACACACACACACACACACACACACACACACACACAAGACATTAGTGTGTATGATAGTGAACTTGCTGTAGTAAGGTATTTCCCTGCTCAGGAACACAAATGGAAATTAGGTATTGAGTTATAAGGCATTTTCTCAGTAAGTCCAGTTAATGCAAGCATGGTTTTGTTAAAGCTTCTCTGTTCACAGTAAAGTCCACCAGTTACAAAGTTAAAAGTTAGTTCTTGCTTTCACACGTCCACTTTCACACCTCCCACCTTCTTCACTACTGAATTTGCACCTTGATATTAAAATAGAAAATAAACCACATCCTTGAACTGGTCTCTGCTCTCAGGCCTCTCACACAGTCACTGCCCTGTGTGTGTACAGGACTAATGAGAAATGTTTGTTTCTGCTCTTATTTTCTATTATTTTAAACAGAAAGGTAAATAATGATTGATGATTATTGGAACAAAAAGTTCTGTGCATTAGTGTGTATTATAGTGAACTTCCTGTGGTAAATGTTTCCCTGCACAGACCATTATAGTAAAAAAGAAAAAAAAAAGGTAACTAGGCATTTAGTTCTACAGCATTTTCTCAGGAAGTCTAGTTAATGCTAACATGGTTTTGTTAAAACCTTTCTGTGCACAAGAAAGACCACCAGAGTGGTCTCACCACAGCAGCTAAAGACATTTCAGTTCATCACAACCATGACTTCCACTGATGAAAGTACAAACACCATCCAGTCATTTTCTTTTCGCAGATCAAATGATCATGAGAGGTTGTCACTGAGCAGCAGATGACAGCAGGACACAGAAGATCAGGAACAGATTCCAACAATACAGACTCGTTTACACTCATTAGATTATTTAAACCCTGTGTTTTAAACTTGCTCTACTTGTACTCTTACCTGTTGATCTATCATCGTTGATCTGAGAGTCGTTACACATCAAACCAAATCCTTCTCATAAGAGATATGGATACACTGATCCACCTGAGCAGTCATGCTGAAGTACGCACAATGTCCTAATGACACAATAAACTCATCACTCAGGACATTCACACTGCAGAATAACAACATTATACCCCACCACTCACTCTAATGAAGACACAAAGAGAACATTTACTCACAGAGCATCACAGGGAGTGGACTGAGCTCCATCCTGTAACTCTAATGACTGACAGAGCAGCGGTGTGTGTTAAAGTCTTACCACTTCCTGTGACAGAGAGAGGGAAGGTCTATGTATGTCAGTTTTATATTTCAGTTGACACAGACATGGTCGCTCCTGTCTCTTTATTTTTGACATTAAGCCTGTTTTAAGACTCACACTGTAAAATCTATAATGTTTCACTTTACTGGAATTAAAATAATTTGTGCTCAAGAATAACACACTGAATAGCAGTGCTGTAAATAGGCAAAATATTAAGTGTTCATCATATTCACACTGTTCATTTTATTAGGAACACCTACGGTATGCGCCTGCTCATTCATGCAGTTATCCAATCAGCCAATCATGTGGCAGCAACACAATGCATTAACTCATGCAATAACTTGAACTTCAGAATGTCCTTCGATTTTCACACACAACAGTGTGTATAGATTACACAAAGAAAAAGACAAAAAGAAACACCTTGTTGATGAGAGAGGTCAGAGGTGAATGACCAGACTGGATCACACTGACAGGAAGGCTACAGTAACTCAGTATGTGGTGGCCAGTGATTGAAAAGTGAAAATAAATTGCCTTTGACTCCCTCTCGTGGTAACTGTAGTATAATTTTAATCCTGACCACCTTCAGACTGTAATGGGTTTAACCAGAGGCCAGTAAATGGGATTTCTGCCTGTTTTGGGGTGCCTGGGTTCAGTATTGAATATATTTGTCATGTCACAATCCAGTGGTTCTGAGTGGACACTCCGAGCTTTAAGAATCTACAGTGTATCAGAAGATTTTTAAAAAATTTTATTTATTTTATTTATTTTTTTTAGTAAATGGTGATCGTCAAATTTCAGCTCTTTGGGGTGCCCAACGTACTTGTCCATCTGAATCTCAAATTTGATGGAGTTATCTTCAACTCCTAAAATTGAATGAATGAATGAATTTTTTTTTATTTTGAACATGTATAAAAAAAGTATGTAACTATTTGTACATACAAAAGAAAGACAACAAGAAAGTGACAAAAAATAACTAAATAAAATAACATAAAGAGCTAAGACATTACAATACACCGCACATTGTTCGAAAAAGGAGTGGGAAGATTCTGTCTAAGTTTCTCCAAACACAGGCAAAAACATCTCCAAATGGCACCAAATCTCTTCACCTGAAGGCAGGACCATGAAGGAGAAAGGTGAGTTTCCTCAGAAATTTCCTGAAAAGGAAATCCCTGTAAATATTTTATAAAAGCTGAACCTACCAGGCAATATGCTGTACAAAAGATCTAAATATTTAGAGCAATGCAGTTTTAACTTATAGCATCATTTGCTTGCTTGCTTATTTATTGTTGATTGATTGATTGTAATGAATGCCATGTTGGGTAATGTCATTATCTTCCTTCCTAGCCTGGCAAGCCAGACTAAATGTGAATATTTAGTCTGGCCTCGATCTGTAGACATTTCCGACGGGTGTGGGAGGAACAACTTTCAAACTACAGTGTATCAGTGTACAGTGTAGTCTTTCAAACTGTCTCTGTGCGTATACGCCAACGCTCTGACCAATCAGCACAACAGTGACTGTGACGTAGTCAGAGTGACAGAAAGCAGTGGGGGAGACCTTGAAATAAATAATTTTTCAAAATGCGTATTAATTAATAAACACGTTCTAGATATTAAGAAGTTTGGAGATAATGACCACAAGTTTGGAGTCTGTACCACATAACTTTTTTTTTTCAAGTGTTTTTCAAGGGTTTGCTTAAACTGTTTTTGAGAGTTTTTATTTTTATTTAGTGGTGTTTGGTGAAATAATTTCCCTTAAATTTAAAATAATGGGAAAATAAGAAACAATCAAAAAGTAATGTTTCAAAGCTGTTTATTAATTCTTCATACTGCACAAACTAGCCCCATCCTTTTGGCTACGAGCGGAGCCAGCTGATAGATCAGACTTTTGCCATAGATGGTCGGCAAAACAGCAAAAACTTCCTTCTTGAAAAGGAATGAGCGGAGAGCCTCTTCCTGCTCATGTTTCAACGAAAACTCCAAGTCTAATTCTTCTAAAACTGATTCCAAAGCGGAGTCAAACGCGCGCTGTTCACTAGCGGTAGCCATCTTTCCTGTTGTGCTTTCTCCAGCGTCGCGCAGCTTTGTCGTCACTTCTGCAAAAGCCCGCCCAAAGAATCCAAACAAAAACCTTGCGTTGTGATTGGCGGGCACGATTTGATGCCCGGTGTGTTTTGTTTATATGGTGCGAGGCTAGACCCACTCGCTAGGCAAAAATATTTTTGGCCGCTAGGCGGGTGGGTCTAGTTTACTAGGCTACTTCCTTCCAGCACTGGGTTGTAAAATGTAGGGGAGCTGCTTTAACAACAATGCATTGTGGGTAATGTAGTCCTGGAGAAATAAGGGAAAAAAGTGCTGTAAAGCAGACATTTGTTTTCAGCTGCATTTGTTTAATGGCAATAAAGCCACTCAAAACAAAGTATTAGCTTTGGCTACCTGCACACAGATGCTCCGATGTATCTCTTGACCACAGTCGGGGGAAGAACATGGGGAAGGTATCAACTGTGGTGTTAATGGTTCAATATTAGCTTGTGTTAGTGACTTTAGCAGTGTTGCTAATGCAGTGAGCCATGAGGATATAATAGTCACTGATTATCCCATTCAAGTTTAAGTTTTTTTTAAAAAAATGACGTCTAACTTCATAACAAAAGGCCTTTCCCATGATAGAGTCAAAAATGCAGTGTGCTATGTTGATGATATTTAAGAGTTTTGTTAAACATCACTGGATTTAACACAACTAAAATGACCTTGTGTGATGAGAGATGAAAAATAATATATTCTTTCTATTAAATGCTAATGCTCATTTTATTTACATTATTATTTCCAAGTTGGTACAATAATTTTTCACACGTGTCGTCATCTCCAGTAATAAACAGTAGTTTCCCTGATGTCACGTTTGTGACCCTGTTGAAATGTGTTCATGAGAATATAAATGAATAAGTTCATAGTTGAATAAATAGAATTTAAGGTTAAAATGTTAAGATTCATTGACCAGCAATGAAGTAATGATGTTGCGCAATGAGACCCAGCTAGCATGTATATAGTGGACCACTGGTGGCTTTTGGACGGCAAGCCGTCGGTGGTATGCCAGCCGTGGTCCGAAGTCGGGCCGCTGCCTAGCACAAATCACAGCTCGGGGCGTGAGTGGCTTTTGGTTGGCGCCCCGCGATGGTGCGCGAGGATTCGAATCCACTGCACAAGACAGTGGCGGCTCGCCATCCTTGGACCGCTGAAGGACCGCTACCCATAGACGACAACGGACGGAAGAACCAGCCACAACTTAATAGGACTAGGTAAGTACACCATCTTCTTATCTCTTCTAAAATTATCATATACAAAAACTATAGTAAACGTAATGCTAGCCTACACTTCAAAACTTCGTGAACTGTTGTGGTATGACGTTTCTGACAGCAAGACAGAGACAAACTCATTCATTAGGACTCGTTCAGAAAACGGACATGATGGCTTACCATAGTTTGACATAATTAGCCAACGAAGGATAAATAAAGTAGCCTACATATCACCCTCGTATATGCACCTGGGGTGAAGTGTTTTTATTCACATATGAGAAAGGGGGGAAATTACTTTGGCTATCCGAAAGTGTACTCGCCTGTATTAAGACACCCTCTGCCCCTTGGCTGTGCCTAGAAATTCTATCCACGAAACTTTACTTAATTACACTAAACTTCACCTCAATAATGGTAACCTCTACCTCAGTAACTCTCCTTTACCTCAGTAAGGCTAAACTTTACCTCATTCTAACCTTTATGAAATAACACTTTTTTTGCCTCAGTAACACTAACATTTACCTCAGTAATGCTGTGTTATCTTAATGCTAACTTTTATTTAATAACACTAATTTTTACCTCAGTAACACTAACCTTTACTCAATAACACCATTTACCTCAGTAATGCTAAGTGTTATCTTAATGCTAACCTTTATTTAATAACACTAATTTTTACCTCAGTAACACTAACCTTTACTCAATAACACCAACATTTACCTCAGTAATGCTAAGTGTTATCTTAATAATGCTAACCTTTATTTAATAACACTAACTTTTACCTCAGTAACACTAACCTTTACTCAATAACACCAACATTTACCTCAGTAATGCTAAGTGTTATCTTAATAATGCTAACCTTTATTTAATAACACTAACTTTTACCTCAGTAACACTAACCTTTACTCAATAACACCAACATTTACCTCAGTAATGCTAAGTGTTATCTTAATAATGCTAACCTTTATTTAATAACACTAACTTTTACCTCAGTAACACTAACCTTTACTCAATAACACCAACATTTACCTCAGTAATGCTAAGTGTTATCTTAATAATGCTAACCTTTATTTAATAACACTAATTTTTACCTCAGTAACACTAACCTTTACTCAATAACACCAACATTTACCTCAGTAATGCTAAGTGTTATCTTAATAATGCTAACCTTTATTTAATAACACTAATTTTTACCTCAGTAACACTAACCTTTACTCAATAACACCAACATTTACCTCAGTAACGCTAATCTCTAATTTATTAACACTAAACTTACTAATTCTTCATTACCCTAACTGACAATCAGTTTTGCATGTAGATTGATGTAGCCTTTGCTAGGCAAACCTGTCCGACTTTTTAAAAATGAAGGCAACTTTATTGGTTAATAGATGACAGATGGGGTTTAACATTTGTCCTGTGACAAAAAAAAAAGTTTCAGGTCAGCACAGCAACTTTCCTCGCCTTGGCTGTCCATGGTTGTTAGCCTAGCTATCATAGCTATCGCCCCAATATTGTTTTGTTTCTGGAGTTCATGTCTGCATCCGCTGGTGTTTTGAGGCAGCTACTGCAACTGATGTGTAGACAACATCGGGGTTCCCGCGGGGTCTTAAAAACCCTTAAAACATTGAATTGAAGCGTTTGGAAATGATACAAATGCCAGCCAGTGTCAGTGTATTGCCAGCAGTGATTTGTTCTACAGGCTACTAGACGTGAACGAGTATAAAATTATAAAGAAGGAAGAACAGGACTAGGCATGTAAACCTGTTCACTTTACCACAGAAATTTTAAGGAATAATAGGGCTGTGACTTTACTCACTCCTTACACCAACTCTTCTTCAATGTCGTGCACCGAAATATCACAGTATCACAGTATCAATATTTCAGGTAGGCCTTCTTCTACCGGCAGTTATGCAGTAAGCTGTAACCAAAACACGACATATGTATTTGACAGAATTTAAAATATACGCCACTCAACATGATCCCAAATGCTGATTCACATATTTAATGTTTATGAACGTAGTAAAAAGAAACGTATAAAAAACATTTTGTGAACCTAGGTGATGAGAGAGTGTGTGTGTGAGAGAGAGAGAGAGAGAGAGAGAGAGAGAGAGAGAGAATGTTGATGCAGCTTTGTAATAAGACAGATGGTGATATGTTGTCTCTTTTCCCTTTACAGGTCACCAAGAGTACAAGTCTGTAAGGTAATTTGGGGTAATTTAAGGTAATAGGCAACACTTGTGGCGCAATGTCTAGTTACTGGAGTAAGAGAAGAAGGATTGCTAAAGGCGTTGAATCAGACTTACTGAGTATAGGCCTAACTTCTTCAGCAGAGTGTGGGGGGGAAGGGGTGTCATATGAAGTGACTGAGGTCCAATTTACTCATGGGGGCAGTGGGGTAGAACCCCTACCAGGACATAGTGCCCATTCAGGACAGAGCAGTGGTGGAGTTAGTGAGCAGGTCCATTCAGGACAGAGCAGTGGTGGAGTGAGTGAGCAGGTCCATTCAGGACAGAGCAGTGGTGGAGTGAGTAAGCAGGTCCATTCAGGACAGAGCAGTGGTGGAGTGAGTGAGCAGGTCCATTCAGGACAGAGCAGTGGTGGAGTGAGTGAGCAGGTCCATTCAGGACAGAGCAGTGGTGGAGTGAGTGAGCAGGTCCATTCAGGACAGAGCAGTGGTGGAGTGAGTGAGGATGAACAGTCCAGTGAACATGCACATGACAGTGATGGCAGTGAGGAAATCTGTTCTTCAGGCGAAGACACACGAAGTCACCTTGCTCAATGGGCAGTTAGGAGAAGGATAAGCCATGCTGCTTTGGCAGATTTATTATCTTTTCTCTCTGGAAAATTGCATGGCTTGCCAAAAAATCCTAGAACGTTACTAAAAACAAAAACCACGTATCATGTTAAAAATATTTCAGGCGGTAGCTACTATCATTTTGGCTTCGATCATGGCATTTCCTCTCATCTTGCTAACAAAAAAACTCCTTTGACTTGCCCGTCTTTAACAATCCAAGTGAACATAGATGGCCTGCCCCTCTATAAAAGCTCAAATGCACAGTTCTGGCCTATTTTAGGGCTCATTGAGTGTTTTGAGAATCGGGTACAGACAAACAGGGAGCCATTTGTTATCGGGATCTACTTTGGAAATCAGAAACCTACAACACTAGAGTTTCTAGATGAGTTTGTCAGTGACGCACATGTTCTTGAGAGAGATGGCTTTTTTTACCAGGGTGCTTCTATCGCTATAGCATTGTCAGCAGTGGTCTGTGACGCGCCTGCACGGGCATTTATCCGAAGGTCAAAGGGACACACTGGGTTCTACAGTTGTCACAAATGCCATCAAAAGGGAGTGACATACCAAGGAAGAATGACCTTTCCACAATCAGATGCACCACCTAGACTGGACAGCGAAACATTTGATGAGTTTAGTGATGAGCAGCATTTCACAGGATTTAGTCCATTCAATCTTTTGTCAGTTGGAATAGTCACACAGTTTCCTCATGACTATATGCATGTGGTGTGTTTAGGGGTAGTGCGGAAACTGTTATACTTCTGGATGAGGAAGCCATTGCACACTCGAGTAGGTACAGCTGTCGTGCAGGAGGTGTCAACTACGCTTTTGGGTTATCGCTCATATTTCCCCATTGAATTCAACCGGAAGCCCCGAACTCTTACTGATTTTGAGAGGTGGAAAGCTACTGAGCTTCGCTCATTCCTGCTATACACTGGGCCAGCTTGCTTAAAGGGCAGAGTACCAGCAGCAATTTACAACAACTTCATGTTGCTGTCTGTGGCCATGACTATTTTACTTAGTGTATCTTTAGTGGGAGATTATGCTGACTATGCACACAGTCTACTCTTGGCATTTGTGAAACACTGCAACCAACTGTATGGTAGGGAGTACATTGGGTACAATATGCATGCCTTACTCCACCTCAGTGAGGAAACAAAGACATATGGAGCGTTAGACAACATATCCTGCTTCCCTTTCGAAAATTTCCTCGGCCAGCTAAAAACAACGATCCGGAAGCCCAACAAGCCCCTAGAGCAGGTCATTCGTCGCTTGTCTGAAAAAAGGTTTAAGTCCAGTGAGTGTCTAAGTATCGAGTCAGGCCTAACAATGGAACATTACAGTGGCCCTGTACCACCGCATCTTACTGCCATAAAACAATTTAAAAGAATGCATGTTCAGAGGGTCATCATTCAGGTCTCAACAAGTGACAGTTGTGTGGAGTTAGCGGGGGGAAGGATAGTGGTCATCGAAAACATCATAGTTGACAACAAGGCAGAAGTGCACATAGTGTTTAGGTCCTTCTCAAAGCTCTGCAACCTCTTTAACTACCCACTCGAGTCATCTGAAGTTGGCATCTACCATCTGTCTGCCCTGACACCTCAACTGCATCACACTCTAGCTGCACACATAGAGAGAAAATATGTCCTCCTTCCAGTTAAGGATGGCTTTGCTGGGCTACCAATGTTGCATCAGTAGGATTGCTGTTTTTTATGTTGGTGTAAGTGTTCAAATCACAATTTTGTTCAGGTGATATATTCAGGTTTCCCATCTCATTTAGGAAATGCTGTAGCTGTAGGAATTGATTATTAAGATGCCTTGGCAAGCCCACTTAAGTGTAACTATTTCTTCTTTCCACAGAAATGTATGTAGTCGTTTCCTTCCCCGCGGAGGGCTTGTTTTTTGTGGTGCCTGTTTCATGGCTCATAGAAGATAAATGTTACTGGCCTCCCTTTAAAACACTGGACAAGGTAAAAAAGGCTGCCCTACAAAATGAAACCCCTGACCCCAACTGTTGGACACTTCATCCAGTTGAGGTGCTTAAAGTTAAAGGTAGGCTCGGTTGTATATTTAAATATCATAATGCAGCATTTTGATTTGGGAGAAAAGGAGACAATTCAACTATTTGAATTTTGCTTGTTTGCTATTGTTGTTTTTTTTTTATGTAGACACATACGAAAAGGCCCACGGCCACTACCTTAAAGCAAAAAGAGGAGAGAAGCTGGAGACAGATGAGGAGACCATGAAAAGAAAAAGAAAGTAAGATAATATTTGCATCATACTAGTCACTAATATATAAACGGAGGTAGATTGACTGAATTACATAGGCAGCATGTGATCTAGACAGGTTTGACACAATCTACCAAATAACTACTGAATTACTCACAAATATATCAAAATATGCATAAATACTAAGTCAACTCAATCAATACAACAATATTTAATTACTTTGGTCATTTATGCAAAGAAATACTGGATTCGCTTAGATGAGGTAACAAACTTCTCAAAGTGAGGTGAAGCTGAATCATGGCATCTGAGTAAATAACCAACATGCAGGAGCCTCCTGTTCGATGTTCTACATCGACCTACATTGCTTGGCAGACATGAGGTCATATCCTGAAACTAGAAATATCAACATAAGGGTTCTTCAAGGTGAACTAAGGAAGTGGACTATATAAACCAGACTACTTGTCTGGTTTATATAGCCTTTTCTATATTTTTAACTAACCATAAATATTATTTGTACCAATGATATTGCCCTCAATGTCACATTCTTTAACATTTTGTAACTTGTGTAATCTCTAGGCCAAACATGAAATTCATCCAATCCAGTGATGAAGAAGATGACCGTCCCTATTTCCCTCCGGCTCCAAAAATTCGGCGACTGCCAGAGAAAATTTCTGTACCAAATTCAGGTTAGTGATATCTCTGAAAAGAAATTCATTTTTCTTTTTTCATGGTCTCTGTTACTTTTCATTTTGTGTTGCCTTACATTTCATGCACCCACATTTGACACAGGCCTTCTGCATATCTTCCTTTGTTTATTTTTTATGTTGCATTTGGACAAAAGTGTCAGTTAAGTATAATGTCATACCATTGCATTAAGTGTAATCATAGCATTGTATCATCTCACTAAACACGCCTTTTCATTTCCAATCTATTCAACAGAGTTTACCAGTCAGGCACCACAGGTCCCAACCACCACCACCCTGCCTCTACCACCACCACCACAACTCCTACCTCTACCACCACTACCGCAGCGCCCACCCAGCCATGAAGGTAAATGGGTCAATGTCATTGTCAATGTCATTTATTGTGCTCTGATATCAGGTGGTACAACCACTGCTAATGCTCATAAATTAATTAGTAATTGGTAATTAATGTACTGCAATGAATATGCTTCTTAGATAACCATTTAAGTCTTAATCTCTTTCAAACAGTGTACAGTCAATCACACAGAACCCCTTCAGTCACCAGGACCAGTACTTACCCTGCAGGTAATATTGGCCACTGTGTACTTAGTACCATGATTTGGTCTTCTAATTACCATGAATACTTGTATATCATGTGTCTTTTCACTCTGTTTGCAGTGTTGTCCAACCAAGCAGCCAGTCCCCCGTTGGAAACCTCACATCTTTTTCTGACATCCAGCCATGGAGGTATACACATAATACATTGGCTATTGAAAGTCTACACCCCTGTTCAAATGCCAGGTGTTCATGATGTAAAAAAAAATGACAAAAAGGAACTATTTAACGTCATGACAACCTGGCACTTGAACAGGGGTATGTAAACTCATATGTGTACTTTATAAGTTGCTTTGGGTTTGGACAAAAGTTGCAGTAATAATCAATAATAATCATTGCCGTAATAATCTCACTAAACACGCCTTTTCATTTCCAATCTGTTCAACAGAGTTTACCAGTCAGGCACCACAGCTCCCCACCACCACCACCCTGCCTCTACCACCACCATCACCTCTACCACTACTACCACAGCTTCCAACGATTTCACCTCTGCCAGCACCACCACAGCTTCCATCGAAGTCACCTCTTTTTCGAACATCCAGCCATGGAGGTAAATACATAATACAGTGCCTATTGAAAATGTACACACCCCTGTTCAAATGCCAGGTGTTCATGATGTAAAAAAATGACAAAAAAGACAAACTATTTTATGTCATGAACCTGGCATTTGAACAGGGGTATGTAAACTTATCATACCCACTGTACACTGCGTTCCAAATTATTATGCAAATGACATTTTTCACTGGTTTTCCTAAATAAATAACTAGATGACAAGTCATCATAATTTTCAAGTCATCAACCGTTAGAGTACAAAGCAAATATTTTTGAACGAACCTTCCAATGATAACGGTATTTTTTTAAAAATTGAAAAACTGAAAATGCACTGTTCCAAATTATTATGCAAAGCAGAGTTTCAAAAGATGTTGTTCTTGTAAAGAACTGAAAATGGCCATTTATGAAATTTGAAGCATTAGCAGGTGATAATTACTGGAATCAAAACCTAGTTCAATCAAAAAATCTTACAGTTCAAGTTGCATTAATTTGGAACGCAGTGTATGTTACTTTGTTCATTTTCTATTTTATAAGTTGCTTTGGACAAAAGTATCAGTTAAGTATAATGCCATAACATTGCATTCAGTGTAATCATAGCATTGCACCATCTCACTATTTACTAACCACATTTCCAATCTGTTCAACAGAGTTTACCAGTCAGGCACAGCATCATCCATCAAATCAGCAAATCAGCATCCAGCAAGGTAGAACTGAATTATCATTCATCTGGCACCAATATTAAAGGAGAAGCAGACTAACCCCTTAAGATACAGCCCCTGTTATAAATTAGCTGAATAGCTGTTACCAGAATGGCAATGACCAAGTCGTAATGTATTACTAAAGGCCCTATGCACTGTCATAGTGGTACTATGGCAGTAAAGTTTTTCTCAGTGGCCATTACAGCGTCCTTTTGGTGGAATGGCGTGTGTTAAGGGGCTACGAAAGTTTTGTTTGTTTTTGTTTTGAGGACACCATACATTCATCCTTGATTATGTCAATTTCAGTAACACAGATGTTGATGTTGTTTGAAAGCTGTGTAAATGGAAACTAAGTATCTGAATTACTACATCTATACTTATACCATTTCTAATCTGTTGTCTTTGATTCATAGATTTTTGCAGACTTGTTCTGCAGCACCTCTGGACGATTGAGGAGGAGGTTAAGGAGGTTAAGCAGCAGGTGGCTGCAAATACGGCCATTCTGCAGAAGCTAGGGGGTGCTGGTGTGGCAGACCTTTGCCTCGTCCAGGAAACCAACATGCCCCTCAGTAACCTGGAGGAACTGGAGGAGCTGGAGAGGCAGCTTGGGTCTGACATTGACCTGAAAAACCAACTGGTAAGTCTGGATTTTAAAATGTTGCAATATGAATTTGAAGGCATACAAGTCTTAACCTGGCTCTCGTGACGAATGTTGCTCTGAGTTGCTCCACAAACATTTATCTGTAACTATGGCTGTAGTGCGCTTAGCCAAAGTTCCTGTCTTAAAATACCGTCTCTGGCTTAGCTCTCCAAATGTTTTATTAAAAATCCTTGCACATGATTGGAAAAACCACTTGTCTGACAATTAAAGCACTACTGTAACATTTCTGGAAATGAGTTCATTTTACACCTCTCCCTGAATTAAGTGATTTGTCGACAATGTTACATCTATGAAAGCCCTGCGAGCCGGATTGGTCAGGCTGCCTGGGTAAATCTGAAAATCCACCCAGATCCACGAGTAGCTCATAAAGCTGTGCGGAAACACACAGATCTGGCGAGAGCCAGGTGATCCCACTGATTGAGCATTGCTAAAATTGATCCCATTCCCAAGGGGAGCGATGTGTGCACAATAAATCATATATATGTTTCCAATTTTCAACATCATACCCACTGTATTTGAAGGTTACAGATGAACTATCAAACAGCTAAGATGTTTGACTGAATGTTATGCCATTGTAATTTTGGTCTTTGTATTCCAGGTGAACATACTTGCTGTTTTGGGGGGGAAAACCACCAAAGACGCGGTGAAGAGGATGTTGGGCCGTATTTTGAGGAAGTCCCTGGCGCTTCAAATAAATTGGACTGGTGCTGGAGGAAAGGTGGCGTTCAAGTCTTTACACCTGAAGAATGTGTTGCATAGTAAGCTAAAAAAAAAAACTTTTTTTTTTACATTTTGAATCATTATTGTGAAGTATTTACAACCCCTGGCAAAAGCATTTTTTTCTTACTTACTCCTTGTTTTACAACAGGAGCTGTTAGGAGAGTGGTGCACACAGCAACAGAAGAGGACCTGCAAAAAGAAGTTGCGAAGTACCTAAAGGGGGCGGCTGACCGAGAGGGAGGGAGAAAAGACAGGCAGAAAAAAGTGGGCAATGGGGAGATGGGGAATATTTGAACTAGTCATTTTATATTTATGTATTATATATTTATTATAAATTGTTCATATTTATTTATTTATTTACTTACTTCAAACTGTAAAAACATAAAAAAAATATTGAACCTGGCTGATCTTTAAATGTGACGTTGTTAATTGTTATTTATTTGTTTGTTTATTTATTTATTTATTTAAAACCGTAGACACATTGAAAAAACAAAAATGTATTGAACCTGGCTGGTCTTTAAATGTGATATTATAAATTATTAATTGTTATTTAGTTATTTATTTATTCATATAAAAACCGTTAACACATTAAAAATAAACAAAATGTATTGAACCTTATGTGTGGTCAGTCTGTGGGATAATATGTTTACATGTATACATTTATATTAATTTAGATCATAAATTGAATTCCATTTATATTCATTTTAATGCCTTGTTTGAATTATATGGCCATAATAAGGCTATTAAAAAAATGGTGGGTAACAATCGGTAAAAAGGCGGCCCTTTATCTGAAACCGCTTTTGAGCCGCCGGCGGACCGCCAAAGAACCGATGAGCAAAACGCCAGTGGGCCACTGGTGGGAGCCGCCGTTGGACCGACAACTCTGCCACTGGTGGGCCGCCAGTGGGCCACTGACCTATTGCTATCTGGGGAGAAATGCATACTGTATTGGGTAATGTTAATGTTTCACTGAATACAGCATTTAATATGTTAAATATTTGTTGTGCAATAATATATGTGAAAATGCTTTAAATATGCCTGTCAGAATAGGAAGAAGGAGTTAAACAAATGTTTTGTGGGGTTTTTTTTACGAAGCGGGTTTTTTCAGTTATTTATTTGAGGTGAACTTTTTTATTTAAAAAAAAAAACCCTTATTTTAAAGTGAAAGCGTTTTGTTTGAGTTTTATATTGTGGTTTGTTTTCGTCAGAATTGTGAATTAACGTGTGTTGGAAGCGGCGCGTGCGTGTGTGCTGGGTGTATTTCTCTCCTGAGGGATTTTCGGTTGTCATGACAACAGTTTGCCTGAAGTAGCTGTGAGCTCATGGTTTTGCTGACTGACTTCACAATCCGTTTATTTCCGGAACTTTGGTGAATGAGCCAATCACATTCGAGGTCAGAGGAGCCGGAAGTGAGAGAAACGGATGTGGAAGAGCGAGACGGGGAGCGGAGAGAGAGTGACGACCGAGCAAGCCGTGAGAAGCGTGTTGTCTGATATGGAGTGAAACACGAAGTTTTAAGCGATTTCTACACCATTTATAGTGGAAGTGTTCAGCCAGGACTCTGAGAGAAGCTTTAATGGTGCTAGTTCTGTCAGTGTGAGTGAAATGCTCATCACAAGAAGGCAGAAAGAAGTTTAAGTGAGCTGCTGACTTAGTGGCGAGTATTTTTGCCCGGACTTTGCTAACAAGCAGCGAGCAGCGACCTCGACTGGTAAAGCCGGTGTGGAGCGAGTCTGGATCTGCCGTTTTCTGATCCCAATGAAGCACCGCAAAACCAGAAGCAGCAGCTGTACAAACGCGAAGTCATCCGTTGTTGTTGCTTCTTCTTCTCTGTGGTGTTGTTGCTTCGATGTTCGCACCAAGGTTGATGCAAACGCAGCGACGTAACTGATGTATACAGTGACGTAATGACGTGGCTCCCCTTAGCACCCCGAGCTATGGAAAAGCAAACTGGTTCTCAGCTGGCTCGCAAGTTGAACGAGTTGTGAACCAGCACCAGCACTGGCCCCGAACCAGCCCTGGAACTGATTTGGTGGAAAAGGGGCATCAGTAAGGAGCTTAATATATGGCACATTGTAATTATCATAGTTTATGGGTTGGGGGCGCGACTGCGGACACAAAGACCCCGACGGAGCCGGCTAGCGCTGCCAAATGGTGGACTTTGCCAAGATGGTCAACTGCATGAGTCTTCTCTTCAGCACTGTGAATATTCTCTTCATCCACGCGTTTCTTCTCGCCATCTCTCCTCCTGCTCCTGCTGCCTTGGAACCTGCGTGTATAAGGCTACATTCCAGTTGAGTAAAGGTACCATGTGTTTGTTTTTGCCTGCACGGTGAAGCAGCCATTTTGTTTAAGGTTACACCGCACATGAGCTGCATTCAGGCTGCACCTTTTGAACTGGGGATTCGAAATTAGGCTGCTTTATTGCCGGTGTGCCGGTTAGCGCTGTCGCCTCACAGCAAGAAGGTCCGGGTTCGAGCCCCATGGCCGTTGAGGGCCTTTCTGTGTGGAGTTTGCATGTTCTCCCCGTGTCCGCGTGGGTTTCCTCCGGGTGCTCCGGTTTCCCCCACAGTCCAAAGACATGCAGGTTAGGTTAACTGGTGACTCTAAATTGAGCGTAGGTGTGAATGTGAGTGTGAATGGTTGTCTGTGTCTATGTGTCAGCCCTGTGATGACCTGGTGACTTGTCCAGGGTGTACCCCGCCTTTCGCCCGTAGTCAGCTGGGATAGGCTCCAGCTTGCCTGCGACCCTGTAGAACAGGATAAAGCATCTAGAGATAATGAGATGAGGTTAGCCACCTCTCACATTAGTCAGTACACGCTAGAGAGGCACTACATTTCCTTTTCTTCATCTGTCAAAACTTTCTCTTCCTGGTTTTGACTTCATCTTTCTCTCCTTGGTTCACTTGTTCTGACATCTTTTTGAAGTTTGTATTAAAGTGCATTATATACTAATCCATCAGTATCTAAATCAATACTCTAACACTAGCATACATTTGTACACTAAAGTACTGATTAAACAAAACTAATAGCATAGCTACTGTGACAGTAGCACTAAGCTTTACCTCACTCAAATATTACAAAAAATTGGCAGTATACATGTCAGATTACATGTTCCATAGGGTATGGCTCTGCTGATATTTGCAGTGCTCACTGGTAAAGGTATCTTTAGTATTAACAACTAGGGATGCACACCGGTGTCGGCCAAACATTCATATCGGTCAAATTATTATTTTAAAGGTCTCATTGCAGGGCGGCACGGTGGTGTAGTGGTTAGCGCTGTCGCCTCACAGCAAGAAGGTCCTGGGTTCGAGCCCCGGAGCCGGCGAGGGCCTTTCTGTGCGGAGTTTGCATGTTCTCCCTGTGTCCATGTGGGTTTCCTCCGGGTGCTCCGGTTTCCCCCACAGTCCAAAGACATGCAGGTTAGGTTAACTGGTGACTCTAAATTGACCGTAGGTGTGAATGTGAGTGTGAATGGTTGTCTGTGTCTATGTGTCAGCCCTGTGATGACCTGGCGACTTGTCCAGGGTGTACCCCGCCTTTCGCCCATAGTCAGCTGGGATAGGCTCCAGCTTGCCTGCGACCCTGTAGAAGGATAAAGCGGCTAGAGATAATGAGATGAGATGAGGTCTCATTGCATCGTTTTTTCATTAATTGTGTGGTGGTCTCTAGTATGAATGAATGCCCTGTGAGCTGGTTTTGGTGAAAAATATGCTGTGGTTCCCCTGTTTCAGGCTGTTCTAGTTTGGTGGAGGAGTGGGTGGGGAGAGAACGACAGGATTTCAGCTCTTACTCATTAATATTCATGACATGTAAATGTGTTACCTCTGATTGGCTAGCAGCAATCAGTAAACGTGTTACCTCTGATTGGCTAACAGCACTGTGACGCTACCTCCAGTGGGTCAGAACAAGCGGATGTGGGTGTCTTTGTAAAAACTGTTTTGATTGGCTATTATGGTCTCAACATCAATGTTTTGACCAATAACAATGTAGATAACACAAATTTTACATCACATTCAACGAGATTTAAATGAGACTAAAGATGGCAACTTACAAATAATGTGTAAACATCGTTGGACTTAATAAAGTTTGAACAGCATGAAGAAACATACCCCAACTCCCCGAAGTTAATAAAAAATAAATTCTCAACGGATTTGGCATAATATAAAAAGGTGGGTTTTTTTTACTCAGAAAAAGCAGAAATCTGCCGAAAAGCGGAAAACTCTCATCCCTGCCTAGCTTGTGACAGTGTCATGCATGCTAACATGGAGCATATGAACATGCTATTTTGTAACAAAAACCTTCGAACAGAAAGTTCATGTATTACTTACAGCTTGTGAGCTGGTGGTCGATCGTCTTGACGGTACAGATCCAGGTATTAAAAACAACCTCGAAGCAAAACCACTACTAAAGGCACCGAAGTTTGAAAAGTCACTGTGGTTGAAATTATCAGAACACAGTACATTGCATTATACTTCGCTGGTGGTGTTCCAAAGATAAATTCCAACCATTTCTTCTTCAGCTCTTCTATCTTGGGCAAGAAATGCAACGTTGATGTGTTACTGCCACAAATAACACAGGCACGAACTTGTTCAGCCATGTTTTCAACTTGCTGTTAGGTCCTTTTCGTTAGCTACTGACGAGATGGGCTCTGCTATCTCTCCTCGCGCTTAAATCCGAACTTTCTTCCCGTGGGCGGTCGCAAGCCAAGGTGGGCGAGGCCATGAATACTAATTTTTGAAGTGACGTAAGTTCGTAGGGTTTTTTCAGATTCTCTTGTTTTTCTGGCTATTTTCTTTCATAAGCTAATACAGGGAATGGGAGTAGAATTACATTTTCACATGCAGCATGCATATGCAAATCGGAGTGAACTATGGTATTTCAAAAAGAGCCAGTATTAAACATTTTTGGTGGAAGAGCACCTTTAAATACCGGTATTGATCAAGCATTTCACAAATGATGTATCCCTAATAACACATTTTCCACAGTAAAATGTTAATACTGAGATTTGACATTTTTCAAACATTTACATTCTCAAGATTATAACAATAATAGACAACATAGCAGTTTAATATCTCCCTCACATTTTGTACTATTAACTGTAACTATATCAGTAGCATTAATATTACTGCTTCAAACCACCTCAGAAATCAGTAACTTTGGCTCTGGGCCCTGCTTCCACCGAACTCAGTTACATGCAGGTCGTACAGGGCCACACACACAATTAGCAAAATATTACTAGTTTACTGAAATAGATGGAGAGGGAAAAACAGGACTTTCCAAACTCCAGGTCACCTCGACACATGCTGTTTTGACTAGTCAGCTTGTAAATACTTTTTTTTTAAAAAAAAACCTTTACTTTTAACTTTCTCATCACAAGCACATCATCTCTCTGTCTCACACACAGATCTGATCATGCAGATGCGTCATGACCTGTCAATCATGTTCAATTAAGGCAGGACCTGACCAACTATGCGCTCTGAGTGGCTGATCATCTCTCTGTTGGGTCAGATGAGAAAACAGTAAAACGATATGGCTGATCATCTCTCTCATTGTTCAACACAGAAAACAGGAACATTATATTAATACATCAACATTTTTAACCCTTTATTGTCACTGGGTTACATGAGCTCCATATTTCACTGTAGGAATAATAAACAGAAAAAAACAGACACAATGTTGGTTTGAAACAAATTTCCTTGTATTTTACTTCAGCATATATTATTCAATGATAAACTAAGTGAATTCTCACTAAAAGTATTCCTGAAGTGCTTTAACACATCTGTATTCAGCACTATGAGCAGCTTGAAATGAAACTGTAGCTCATTATAATGGCCAATCACTATAGAGCCTCACACTTCAGTGTTTCCCACACATTGACGAGACTATGGCGCCCCGCCATAGTCTAATTTGGGCCGCCATAGTCTCAGTCTGCGCGCGCACACACACGGCGACACTGATGCACCCGGCCTGACATTGCGCGTGTTGCCTATCTGAGACAGCGAGAGGAGACAACTCTAAGCTACATCCTGTCTGCATCTACATGTTAAGGTAAGTTTATACAACTTCATGTAGCCTTTGACACGATTGAGAAGGTGACATTTAGGCCGAATCCCATTTCACCCCTTGGACCAACCCCTTAGCCCTTCCCCTCCATTTTGCGCGTTCACGTGAAGGGGTAGGGGCATCCCAATCCCAGTTAATGCGGAGTGGTAGGGGAAGGCGTAGGGCTTCTGTACCCCTCCAAACGGAGATTTTCCTGGAGCAGACTCCGAACGAAGGGGTTTGAGTGATTTCCCACAATGCCATGCGGATTTCAGCGAGATTTCATGCGGATTTCAGAAAGATGGCGGTTCCCGCGGCGAAAGATTGTCATAAATGTATTTTCTCCATTATTTACGTGTTTTAAGTTGTTATCCAGAGGAAACACGCCGCTTGATTTGCTTTCGAGCTGAGAATGAGCAGCGATTTCTGAAATCCAAGCTGCTGCTAATAAGCTTTGGGAGTGAGTATTGTTTTCGGTTGCTTGACTGCGTACGTTTTGTTCTGTTATTCTCGCTTTTATTGTTTACATGAGTGTTCTGACACCTCATTCTGTCGGATGTGGTGCACGAAGCGCCAAAGATATCCCATTCAGTGGTGTTAGTTAACAAATCACACCCTGCCAGCAGAGATTTCTGCCTCTGGCTCTGACTGTAGCGGCTGGTCGCAGCCAATGACGCGTCGCGTTTTGCTAACGTAAACGCTGACGGAGGTACGCGATGACGTATGCGATCGTTGAAGGGCTATCCCAATACGTAAGGGTTGAATTTCAAGCCCTATCCCTTGTAGCTCAGTTTCAAGGGGAAGGGCCAAGGGGAAGGCGGAGGGGAAGGGGGAGGGGTAGGGGTAGAAATTAGAATTGGGATTGGGCCTTAGGCTACGCTATTGTGCTTTATAGGCGTATGGAGAGCGCATTGATGGATGACGTTAAGTGTATTGTTTCAGTAAAATTACTTTGTCCATTTCGTACTGGCAAACCTACCTTTTCTGTAAGGCAACAGTAGGCTATTTTGAGGCAATATTAGTTAGCCCTACATTATCTAATTCATTAAATTAACTATCATCCTACCAGGATCAGGTCGTTTCCAAATTCACCAGCGAAGTGCTTCCCGCTTGACATTGTTTGTGCGCAGTCTATCCAAGTGATGGAGACGTGTAGTAACAGCAGTGATGAACTAATCTAGGTCTGCATGTACATGTTAAAAGGGAAAAGTAGTCTATTCTAACAGAGTGAACTTCGAAGCTACTTTTGAGAATTAGTGCTAGTAGCCTTAACGCGATTTGTTACTGGTGAAACGGAAGATGTTAAATTATTTTTAGCCTTTTCTAATAGGCTAGAAGCTATTAGGCCACATAATTAAGGGAATGTAATGTTATTTACCTATTTAATTAAATTAACTTCTTGACTCGAATTTGATCGTTTTTGATTGTGATGTGAATCTCAATTGATCGTTTTTGATTCACCAGTGATGTGAATTTCAATTTACATTTACCCATTGTTTTAATGCTCAAATCCCACCTAAGTTCAGTCTCACTTTCACTTAATTAAATATTTCAGAGTGAGCTCTACAATCACATGACTCATTGTAGTAACAAGTTGTTTGCCATTTTAGATCAAAACAGACCTTCGTAACAGACTGCAAGGAGAGCACCTGGCCGCCTGCTTGAGGATTTCCATTAACAGGCCACAACCAGAAGATATAAATTATGAAAGGGTACTCAAACTCTTTCTCAAAGCCAAGAAAAATCAAATGCACAAGTGCAGGGTGTGGTCTTTGTAAATAGGGCAGGCATTTGTCAGGGTCACTTTTGACATACCGCAGAGCTAGAAGTCTTTGTTTTGTAGACTTTTTGTAGGAGTTTAGGGTGTGAAGTATTGTAGGATTTTTGGTTTGGTTGCTATTTGTAATATGTTCTTGTAGTTCTGCCCTCTGTAGCAACATGCTAAAATAAAATACAAGGTGCATAACCAATACCAACGAATTTGTTCTTTGTTAGTCTTAGTTTAGTAGTATTAGTAGGCTAAACAACCCCCGCAATTCAACTGGACATGCCCCCCCGGGCTGCCCCCATAGTCTCAAATTTCTGTGCACTTTATAAATTTATATTCACACAATAATGTAAAAAGTTTTCAGATTTTTGCAGAAAAGAATGAGTCATTGGAAATGTGATGCTACGAAGCAGACTAACCAATCACAGTTGTTGCAGCCTACGTTAACGCACTATGTTGCTGGATTTCTGGAGAGGTGCGCATCAAGCTAGGATTTGATGCAGAATTATAAATTGGTCTTTTTTCTTTCCTGGCCAAGCATTAATTATTTCTAGTTCCTTCTTTCCTCTGCTTTCTTCCTGCCTTTCCTTTCAGTTCTTTTTCAAATGTGTTTTTTATTTCCATTTTCCCATTATAACCTTTCCTTAGACAAAGACCTGATATACCATACCAGTCACCTCTCTACAAACGCATGACAGATGGCTGTGTGAAAGGCTGGCTTTAAGTATCCTGCCTGGCAGGTGCAGGCAATCCAGGATAATCAACCTAGAGAATTCTGGGTAACTAAGTTCTCCTGAATGGTCTCTCTCTGTGTGCTGCTGTTGCCCTCTGCTGGCTGCCGGTGGTGTAGCATGACCTCTTCCAATAACAAAAGGGAATAAATGTTTATTCAGACAGCAAAATATGCATGAAACTATTTTCTTGTTACAATTTTCTGTTGGAGGAAGTGTGATATTGTCTTCCCTGCAGACACCTTTCAAAATTTTGCCCCAGTTGTGTAGACTGTGTTCATGCTCATATACAGCATTGATTTTGATACAAGCTTGATTCACAAACCTCTAATCCTGACTATTTAATTCCTCTGCCAGGACTGGGAAGTTATCTAGCAGGGTTCAACAGTGAAACCTTGTAATTCACTTCATGAGGAGCTTTGATTGTCTGAATCACTGCTGCTGCTGTAATGTTAATTTCCTGTGTTGTGGACATTTTCAGTGTGATGTTAGTCCTGTACATCAGTGGAGCAGTGTGTAGACATGCAGTAAGAGTAATAACACTTCTCTTTGATTCCTCATTTAGTCCTGAACTTTACTGCACTGAGATCCTCTACTTACACTGAATAATACTACAGGGTCCAGTTCCTGTATCTGCTTTTAAGAGAACACTTTATTAATCCCATGTGGGAAATTCCAGTGTGACAGCAGGAGTCAACAGACAATATAAGACAATGAAAAGACAACGATACAGCAGCAGAAGGGGGTTTAAAACATGAAATAAAAGAAATTGAAATAAAGTAAACATTGTTTTGGTGAAAATTTATTATTTTGGCTCAGTAAATGTTTTAATGCCAGTACATCACTGTATAAAAATACAAAATAGTAAAAATGCTGATATTGGCAAAGGCACAAGAGTTTTCTCAGTGTATTGCTTCATATGATACATGATTGCGAGCAGGTTAATAATTCAGTGCATTGATGATGCATTTATTTAATTGATCAAATAACTTCATCCACAAATCCCCTCACACAACTACAATTAAACTTCACACAGCTGAAAAGTCAAACAAAATATAACAGTGTCTGAGACTGTAAGTCTACTCCTTGTAATTCATCTAGAGCTAATCTCACACAGAAATAGAACACAGCAGGACAAATACAGTAGTGGGAGAACTAATACTGAGAACATAAAACACAATGTTAGTTCCCCACCATGTTTCAGATAAGTCAATTAACTAGTTTTTATTTTGCAGACACACAAAGCTTCACTTATTTTAACTCCAGTATCACTGGGCTTTTCACCAACCGCTCTAATTAACATAAAAACAACAAATCAGGATTCTTTTAAAATCCTCAGAAAATCCTAAAGAAGACATGATGAAATTTTATAGTAAATGCATCCTCTTTTTACTGATGAACTTTGCTCACTCCTCTATGACTGCATTCTCAATTCTCTCTTCAACAGTGTGAGCTGTGAAAGACATTAAAACATTCATTTAATTCATTTCATAGTTTATTTCAGGTGTTTATGGCAGAAAATTAACCAAACTGTATTTGATCTCATCTTAAACACAGTTTAAAGGGTGTTTGTTTGTTTTAATGTTTATTAATGACAGTGAAGTGAAAAGTGCCATCTGCGTATGAAACACTCTTCTGCACTATTTATTATTTGTTCATAATGTACTTTATTAATGATGTGAAAATGTAACTCCACCTGAAGTATCTGTCACATGTAAATTCACTCTCAGAAACAGATGTGCTGTGTTTTATATCAAACTTACATTTAAATCTTATTGTAAGAGCATTTTAGAACAAGTGCTTTAACACTCAAGTGTGGATTTTTGCTTTTAAAATGAAAGTGAGTCAAATAATTTCTACTTTTGTGAAAGTGAAAATGTTGTTCTCGATTACTCAAAGTTCGTCTGATCATGATGTGAAACATACTGAGAGTTCTTACCTCGAGCTCTGTAACATTTGACCAGCAGAATGATGGTCGCCAGCAGATACGGAGAGGCCGTCACTACACTACAGATCAGCATGAGCACTGAGAATGGAGCTTCTACATGTGATGGACCTGATGATGAATAAAATAAAAATGATGTTTTATTTTTTAAATGTTTGGATGTTTTAGTTCAATCTGCAGTAAAAAATAAATTAATTTACACCTGCGTGAACAAGTGAAACAGCACATTGTACACAGACTTACATAAACTAAGCCCTATAGATTACATCATCGAAAGATACTGTGTTCAACACATTAAGTCACAGTTGTATTAAAGTGAATATTTAAAAGGTTTCTCACATCTGACTGAGACCCAGCTTTTCAGTGACTCTCCTCTCTCTGGGTGTTTACAGTGGTAGAAACCTTCATCTGACTTTGAGACCTTCTGGATGATCATCTCTCCTGTAGTCTGTGTCTGGAGGACTGATCCATCTTTATAGAAATCACCTCGGAGGTTTGAGGGCTTTGGGTTTCGATATAAACAGCGTAGAGTCAGAGGATGTCCCTCAGTCACAGGATGGACAGGACTCTCCAGGATCACAGCACCATCTACAACACAGAAAACCACATTTACAAAATAAATATTTTCTCTCATTGATCGATTTTGAATGTATAAATAATCTGTATACAAACAGAAGAAGCAATTATTTATGGCAGCACAAAGTTATCTGTGAGAGTGAACAGTGAAGAGAGTGTGTAGAGAAACTGTCACACATGACAGCACTGAGCCATGTACACTTCCTTTCCCCTCGCTCCACACCGTCTACACTTTACTTGTGAGTGAAGGTGAAATTCACAGCACATTTCTAATCACCAAACTCACTGATATGACTCAGGTTGCCACCTTGCACTCTCTATTACAAACACTGTTTTAATACCAGAACATATTAATCATAAACCAAGCACAATGAGTTCACTGCACACAGCAGCAATCAACATAAACAGAGAGAAATAAAATACTTTGTGACATCCTTGATTGATTAATACTTGATAAAATACTCATTTCATTATCAGTGTGGGTATCTGTAAGCATGGACTCGTACTCAGTCTGGAAAGTAACAGCATAAACATATCCATACTCAGAATTACAGGGAATGTATCGAGGGAAAGATTCCAGATGTTTTTGTCTTCTTGAACAGTTTTTCCCAGTTGGAAACTCAGAGTTCTGAATATTCTGAAATGAAACATTTCCCTTTTCCTTTAATAATAAACACACTGCATGAAGACTCACCCTGCACTGTGATGTTAACAGGATTCCTGTTTTCTCCAGATTCAGAGTGACACCAGTAAACTCCAGTGTAGGATGTGGAGAGGGAGCTGATTTTACATGGAGAACAATCTAACACTCCCTCACTGTGTGTGTATCGTCTCACTGTCCATCCAGTAGAACGACTCTGGTCAGTAGAGTTACAGCTCAGTGAGAGACAGTCAGAAGTAAAGTGTTGAGTTCTGTTGGGATTGATGATCAGAGAGACTGGAGGAGATTCACCTTAAACAGAGAAGAGAGTCATGTAAATAAGAATCAGTGCAATATGCAATAAGGATATACAGTAAGTGCATGTGTGTTCAGAATTCTGGTTATTAACCCGGTAATTAAAGCCACAGTCCATAGCATGGGTCACAACACAGAAAAGTTTAACCCCAGATAATCCATAATCATAAACACTGCAAAAAGGTAAAGGTCAAAACCAAGAGACAAAATCAAAACTGTGATGAGGAGCACAGGAAAGTCTTACAATTGCTGCAAAGGATTAAAACAAATGATCAAAGACACAGGACAGCAGGGCAATGCCTCCTCACCACCAGAGGGCACCATCATCTCAGTATGAGCTGAGCTCTAACACACCACCTCCAGATCACTTCCTCATTGTAGATTACATTCACCAGCACATACATTTACACAGTACAAAGTTCAGAGCCATGTTTAGTTTGTGATTGTCATTGCTGTGTTTAGACCCTTTGCTTTTGATGACTCTTTTGGATTTTCCCTCTGGTCTTATATTGTACTTCACTGTGTCGGACTCTTACCTGTTTTACAGCTCTGCTATTTGTATTGTGTTTAATAACAGTCTAACATCATGACATCATCTGTATCTGTAACTGTGTGGTCCTCTGAATATCCATATCTGTGTTTGTATTAGTGTTTAAACCTGAAGTATTTATGGGCCTGTCTTTCTGAAAAGTTTTCTGAAAGCAAACAAACAAAACAACCCCAGAATCTTGTGCCTTTTGTTAACATCTTTGTATCTGTTAAGAACACATGATCAGGGGTGGGTTTTCCAGTAATGTTGCCCTTTAGAGCTAAAGAGCGAGTTGAGAGAGTCTTAAGCAACGAACATTGTCTCTGTACATGGTTTTCCTGAACTCACTCGTAAGAAGGAATCTGAAGAGCATCTTTGTAATGCGTGTCCCTGATATAGGCATTAGTAGTTGCTAAAGGCAATTGTACTGTCATTGCTGAAGGCATTAGTAGTTGCCAAATCCAGTCGATAAGGTCACATGGCATTCGTTTTTAACCAAAATATAATGAAATATCAAGTGTTTAAAATAAGAGAATATATAATATCATCTGGAAGCATTACAAATATAATGTGGTAATTAATTAATGAAATAATTGTATGTTTTTGGGCAGTATTTTTATTCCAAGCGTGTTTTTAATTAAATGAACAAGCGTTCACATGAAAGAATGAGCAAATAAAAAGCTAAATAATTAAGTAAACGTGTTCTCCGTGCTCGCTCATTTCACTGTTACCCCCCGATCATGCAGTCAGGATTATTTCAACTGTTATCCACAGTGCAGAGTGGGCAATGATCTCCCTGAGACGTGCACACAGAGAGAGAGAGAGAGAGAGAGAGAGAGAGAGGTTTTGACCTGTGTGTAGTGTGTACCTAAGGAAGTTGTATTGACCTCCTTATCTATCTATGGAGGTCAATTCAACCTCCTTTGGTACACACTACACACAGGTCAAAACCCCTCTCTCTCTCCTACACACACACACACACACAGACAATGTTAGAGGTGCAGAAATGTGTGTCTCATTTATGACACTAAATTAGTGAATCACTCGCCTAATGGACTTAAATTTGATTAAAATGTGGTGATATCAATGTGACATTAAGATGTCCATATGTAACTCCATAACATTTTGAAATATATTCATAAAGTTTTGCTTATTTATTTAATAATTAACTGGATGTACTTGCACCAGAAAGTGAAGAAAAACAACAAGAAAAATAATTTAACACGGGCAGCAGATTCAACACCAGTTTCCCCCGCTGACTGTGAGCGTCCCTCTACAGCGCATGCGCAGTTGGTGTATTCGGCTGTGAGAGAGTCGCTCTTTGTTTTGAACTAGAGCCCTGCACTCCCGCGGGAGTCCCGCGGGACTCGCGGGACCCGCCGCAAAGCATTGCGGCGCGGGACAAATTTTGAAAGCTCATTGCAAGCACGGGCGGGACCGGAAGTGCACATATGCGCGCGCGGGCGGGAGCGGGAGTGCACATATGAGGCGCGGGCGGGAGCGGTGATAAGCTGCAGTCCCGCTAACTAAAAACGTGTTTGAAATAAAATTTATAAATTATTAATTTATGTCTATCATATATAATTTGTGCTGGATATTTTATTTGGCATTAATAAAAACATTTTAAGATGCCTAAATTTGCAGAGAGAGTCAGATTGCCAGATTGAGTGAGGAATGGCATCTTAAATTTGCCATTGATCACCCTAACGGGAAATCCTTTAATCACTCTAATGACTCGCCGTTCACACCCAGCCTCCAGTGACCCACACTAACATGATGCCTCAATGACACCTTAGATGAGCTGGTCATCAGAATTCTGATTCTGATCCAGGAGAGGATAAATATCTCTCGTTCGTTTCTCGATTCTTTTCCTCTTCCGTGTTTGAGATCTCCGATCATGGCAGAAGAGCAGAGCTCCTTTACTGAATCTCACAGTGCTTCAAAAGTAAGTGCTGGTTTAAAAAGAGGTACATTTACCGTTAAAAAGTCAAGAATACTGAAATCGGACATTTGGAAGTCGTTCTCACTCGTGTACGACGCAGATGGAAATCAGCTGCCCTTTGCTTGCTGTGATAAGTGCCAAAAGGTTCTGACATACAACGGCCATAAATCAGGTACATCAGACCTGTCATCACATATGCGTGTGCGCAACGCCTAGACGCACTGCTGTCACCAAGTCACCTTGTCCCAAATGGAATTGACATGCTGTATAAAGTAGCAACTTTCCTTACTCCAAAGCTGTGTCATCTTAGGATGATCAATGCAAATGAAAGACAATACGTGACGGAAGCTGTGAAAGAGATGACCGAGGAGTTGGGGTTTGATGTCCAAACTGATGAAAGCGCGGCGCCACCTCCACCTAAAAAGGTCACTTTTCGTGAGTTTGAGGAATGGGAGGATGTCGGTGCTACGGGTGCTGAATCGAAGTCTGTAAACTCCGAGATTGATGATTATCTGAAAGTGAAACTCATTGGATCCGAATCACACCAATCTAAAGATATCCTGCTGTGGTGGAAAAAATCACTGCTATGACTTTCCCATACTTGCCAAACTGGCACGGCATGTGCTGGCCATTCCAGGTTCCAGCGCACAATCCGAGCGCGCGTTCAGCATATGTGGTCGCATACTGGAGGAAAGGTGCAGTATGTTGAAGCCCTCAACAGTGAACAATTTGCTGTTTCTCCATAGCTGTTCAAAGAACCCGATATCCTAAGCAATAGGCTTAGTTGTTTCATTTACCTGCGTTTGATTTTCTCATTTTTCTTATTCATATTCAAACAAGGTCAGCTATGTTATATTGAGTTTAACACTTGCATGGAGGCTCAAGCCCAAATAGTTTCAGAAATGTGCAACCATAGCCCTATAATGTCTCCAGTAGCCTATGGAGCACTTGCATGTGACGTCACAGCCGATCCAGATTGTGACAGACGCCATCGTGTCGGTCAAACGCCATATTCCGCCTTCTACTTCTGGTTCTACTTCTGCTTTTACTTCTACCTTTTCTTCTGGAAAACCCTACTATATACAATTCTACTACAACGGCTGCGGCTACAAGCTCTCCCTGCCTGTGCACGTTTATGTTTTTTGTGTGTATTTTTGCATGCTGTTCGTCTGTACCGGACTTCAATATCCACTACAACCGTATGGACTTACTGGACATTGGTTTCCAGCAGAAAATGACGGTTTGTAGCGATTTCCATCGCATGCACAACATTCCGGACGAGAAAAAAAAAATATAACAACATTCCGGGCGAGACCAGCGGGGTCTCCGTGGATTGTTATCGGAAGCAAAGCGAAGGAGGCGGCGCCGGGAGCAGAAGCAAAAGCGAGGCTACAGGCAGAGCCGGCCTGTTGACTAAGCTCAGAAAACAGCTACTCAAACCTCCACTGCCAAGCCTCTACCTCTCCAATGCCAGATCCATGTAAACAAGACGGACGATTTGGAATTACCTTATTCTATTCTATAATCAGCTGGTCAGTGCTATACTCAATACTTAAGTGACTTACCCATCCAGTGAGGATTGTTATTTTCTTGTTTACAAGATGCCACATCTGAGTCGCTGACAAATCCTGAATTTCTGTAAAGAAAACTGTCCAGAGATGTATAAGCACACAGTGCTTCACCACTGAACAGCGAGGGAAAGTTAATGAGGTAATCATACACGTCCGGGTATTCCGCTGACAGTTCAAAATCCGGTCGTGAAAACTCCGTCCGGAAAGCCATAAGGGTCACAAATCTGTAGATCGTTTATTTTAGACATATATCTAGTTATCTGTTCATTAGAAAAATGAGCCATGTAGTCCGTCGGTTGAAATTGATCCATTCTGTACATGAGTGCAGCAGTATTCAGCGGTGTTTTTGACCGACAAGATGGGGGTTGTGTACTTTCCGGTCACGTGACTGCAAGATCTCTATACTGTCGATTTTTTGTTGTTGTAGGCTAGGACTGTGTTTTAACATTTATATATGCTATGCTTATAGGGTGTTCTATAGGATATTCTAGTTAGAAATGCTTAACAAATGTAAACTGGGTTAGCCTAATGTTTTGTATGGCTGAACAATAAATATACCAAATTTCCACTTGGAATTACGTGCTCGCCTGTCTTTTATTATTATTATTATTAGTGCTGTAAAAAATGTCGCATTATTATCATGTTAACTTGACTCAATTTTAACGGCGATAATTTTTTTTATCGCGAGATTAACGCTCTGTGACATGATGTAGGTTTTTCATAAGCTTTTGAAACTAGTAGAGATGGGATTTATGGCTCTTTGATGGGATCCGCATCTTTGTGATCCGTTCTTTGAAAAGAGCCATTCAAAAGACTGGCTCATTTGGCTCTTTTTAAATATTTATTCAGTTTTAAGAAGACAGCGTCTGTAAACTCAATGCTATCCCAGAAATCCTTCCTGTAATATGCAAATTTGGCCGCCTGTGATTGGACAGCGCGACGCATCAACAGGCAGAAAAAGTGTAAAAGTACGAAATGTGTTAAATGAGATGAAACAGTAAAGATCAGATTCAATGCAATATTTATCAACGAACAACTTAAAGTTAATATAATAGTGTACTTTATATTATAATCAAGCATGTCAAGCCTACCATCACTGTGTAACCTGTCTCTCTGATTAAAGTTGTAGACTAACTCAAGCAGTAAATCACTTCACTGAGTGAAGTGGAAGAAGAGTGAAGTTCACTCCTCTTACTAGCTCTGCTTTGCAATAAAAAAAAAAACACCATTGGTACAAAGCAAGCCCATTCACTTTTTTATGCTGATCAGAGAATTACAATGGTTTCTCATGTGATAAAAATGTGCGATTCGCGATTAAATATTTTAATCGCTTGACAGCATTAATTATTATTATTAGAGACACTACATGCTGAATTCAGAAACAAGGTAAATAATAACAAACGTGAACGTGAGCTGTAGATATTTATGCTCAAATCCACTCAAAGTAGGGGGCGGGGCACCATCACGCTGTGTCAAGACAAGAACTTTCCTGAGAAATAATGCGAACGTCTGCATCATGCGGGATTTGGGGGTGGGACAAAATATGGCAGGCGCGGGCGGGAGCGGGACTGAAAATCATAATTCTTTGCAGGCGCAGGCGGGAGCGTGACTGCACAATGCGGGCGCGGGCGGGAGCGGGACTGAAAAATCCGACCCGCGCAGACCTCTATTTTGAACGAGTGGTCTGGGTCTCTCAAATTTCAAGCAACTCAAGGACTACTTTAGGCAATGATGTTGTTTGGGAAAGCCACGTTAGCTTGACGATGGCTCTTTCGAGGTAATTTAAGACTCTCTTGGCCTTAAGAGGCTTTTGGGAAACCCACCCCTGTTCATTCTAAATAATATATTCATATTCAGTTACATCTCCAGTGTTGACCTGCTCTGGCTTTCTGGATTTTATAATAAAACCCTCCAGCCCATAGATCCTCAATCATCTCCTTCATCCTCTTTATTTCAGAGAAAATAAACAAATGACAAAATGAGGAGCAGAGACGGAACAAAAAGACAGCACATGGCTTTTGTCACCAATCTCGACCAGCATTCAGAAGAAGAAGCAGCTTTCATTTATCACATGCACACTTAAGCACAGTGAAATTCATCCTCTGCATTTAACCCATCTGAAGCAGTGAACACATGCACACACACCCAGAGCAGTGGGCAGCCATATTACAGCACCCGGGGAGCAGGTAGGGGTTAGGTACCTTGCTCAAGGGCACTTCAGCCCAAGGTTGCCCCATGTTAACCTTACTTCATGTCTTTGAACTGTGGGGCAACCGGAGCACCCAGAGGAAACCCATGCAGACACAGGGAGAACATGCAAACTCCACACAGAAAGGCCCCCCCCATCGGCCACGGGGCTCGAACCCAGAACCTTCTTGCTGTGAGGCTACAGTGCTAAACACTACACCACCGCAGTGTTTCCCATAGACCAGGTAGCAATTTGTGGTGATCCACTGTGCCGATGAGGGTATCGTGCGCGGTGGTGTCGTGGCGGTCGGTGGATTCGGTCATTGGGGTGTATGCAAAGTGTTTACGGCGGGGAGTGTTCAAGCACACAGTATTTTTCTTCAGAGTCACCTGCTGGGACTATTTTAAAGCTACAAGAAGCATTTGAGATTATTCAGTTCAATCTAAATTCTTTCAATTTCTTTTAGAGAAGACAGCTAAAACAATTTTTACCAGAACCCTGCCTGGTTTCATTCCTTGACCCAACTTTACATTACAGGGCAGGCCATTAGTTTGCTGGGCTTGATGTTGGTGGAAAACCTGTCTTTTAAATTTATGAAAATTACTCACCAAAACTGAAGTTTTTTACCTTCGTTTTTTTGCCTTTTTGGTGGCGATCTTTCAATCATTCTTTAGTTGACATTGAAGTAATAAATTGCAAAAAAACAAGCTGGAGGTTTTTATTTTAAAAATTGAACTCAACACTTACCTCAACCAATACTAAAATGAAATAAATAGTATAATGTAACAACAAAATAATAATAAAATATCATAATTAGATGTAAGAAACCACTTAAGGTAACACCAAGGCAACTAACAATAATGAAAAAGCATTACCCTAATTGGTGCAAAGCCTGCATGCCCTATCAGAACATTTTATTCTGCGTGGCTTCCTGAAAAAAACTCAAGTGCCCTATCGTAAGGGAAGTCACTGGGTTCGAGACCATTTATGGATATTCGTAAGCAGGCTGCCAGGTGTGTTCCCCTTGGAGCCTATTCCTGAGGTCTGTTTTAATCTATGGATAAAAAAAGTACATTTTCTTCATCAAAGCACTAAAAATTTTCATTACATCAAAAAAATAAACAAAGGAATACTGAATTTCTATGTGCTTTCCCTATTCATAGCTGAGAAATCCCGCTCGCAATTCAGAAAAAAACTTTTCAATACTCATCTGGGATAAAGCAGCAAACATTGAGAGTCAATGAAATTATAATAGTCAAATAAATACGAAGTTATTATTAGCCTATGGGCATCCTACAGTAGCCTCTCTCAACTACCGTATTGTTTCTTAAAATATTCAGATTTTATGCTTCAGACAGCATCAACTAGGCATCCCCGCGAGTATAACAACATTTTATTTAGGCTAGTGGGAAATCCTTATTTATTGTGAATGTCAAGCCACTATTAATAACTTGCATGAATGCTGAAGCGGGATAATGCAATAAGGCCGGTGTCACGGTCTGAATTTACCACCAGTCTAGACTTCCCGGAAGTTGACCGGGAAAAAAAAAATCTGTCTGCACATGTGCATGGTAAATTTATACCAGCGCATGATCAGACCATGACACCGGGTACATGCGCAACGGCAGACCTGTGTACACGCCTCTCCGTCGCTCTTTGTGTGCGCGCGTGTGAACGAGAAGAGCACTATGAATGAACGGAACGATGCGCAACGGAATTTTTTTTTCTTTTTCAAAATCGCGAGTCTGATTATGTGGCGATAGGAATCCATTGTGTGGCGCTGCACCACACAATGGTCTGTATGGGAAACCCTGCACCGTGCTGCCCAAAAACTTGCTCATTTAGAGAACATATCAGATATTAAACTGATAAGAACAAATACTACACTTGATCTTAGCCAAAAGGCAGAGAAGTGAAGGGTTCTTTAACTGCCTTATGCATATTAATAAATGTTGAATGAATCTCAACTGACATTCACACCACCATATCATACTCTATTTAACGGTGCTGACTGCAAAGTGATTTGAAATGTTCAAAAATTTTTTCCATGCATGGCATTTTCCTACATCTTGCAAGAATAAGGTCATGCTGACGAGATGTGATCATTTTGATGTCCTGAGGGTCGCTTTTCTCTGTTATGGGACCATTTTCCTCCCTCTTAAGGTACCGTATGCGGTACGGCCCTACAGAAACAGGAAACAGCAGAATGCAGGGAGCTTTAACCAGTTAGCATAACTATGGAACTGTGTCACACCAGGATGGTGACGCGCGGAAAACATTGTGACTCTGCATCGACCTCGGAGAGTTTTGAGTCACAGGGATGTAATTTGTGGTTGACCTTCACGAAAAGATCCATGAAAAAAAAGACAAATATATCTTTTTTATGTTACTGCTTTTGTGTTATTGTTTCTTTCTCTGTAAGATCAAAACATTAGGTGCATAACTCCATACATTCTACCGTGGAGTCGAGCTCATGGGTTCTAAGGCTAAGATAGCTAAACGCTAGCTAGAATGATTTAGTTATCTGTCCAGAAAAATGACACGTCATCTAACCTTGCTCTATCTTGCAGTTACACTCACTAGGCAGGCTTTCCTTTTCATTTCCGCTGGCTTTTAGCTGGCAGGAGAGCCGAGTCCACCATGTTTGCCCACACCGACTTGTTTTGGTTAAAAGTAGGTTCAATACGCCCCATGGTGGTCATGTGATATTGTTGCTCACTTGCTTCAGCGATCTCCGGAATCGTAAAATGTGGGACGTATTTTATCTTGGCAAAACATTTACACATAGGAGACACAGTGTGTGCAGCAACAAAGCATCTCAAAATTCCAACAGCAATAAAAATAAAACATTTTACCCAGAATTCAACTTTGCAGTCAGAAACTTTAACCCAAACCCATTGTTAATGTTCCTCACCAGTGATCCATAGAGGCTGTGGATTGCTGTACTGTGTGTGAAAGGCTGGTTCTCCTCTCTCTCCTCTGCACATATAAACTCCTGTGTGTTTCAGAGCAGAAGGACTGAGAGTGTATTTGCCTCCAGATCCTCTGCTGCTGTCTGAGAGGAGCTCCACAGACATGCTATAGCCACAACTATTTGTTATTTGAGTTAATCCGGATCTGTAGGGAACAGTTGTGTACCAGCTGAATGTCCAGTCTGTAGAGGAGCCTGTAACCTCACAGCTTAGAGTCACTGAGTCTCCTTCAGTCAGCCAGCTCTGTGGAGATGCACTCAGTACTGGCGGTGGTCTCTCTGTTGCACAGGAAACACAAAATGGTTAATTTGTAGGTTTATTTAATAATGAGAATCTAAGAATATCTAATTGCACATTTTAATGTCTCACTCAAGCAAACTCACACACCCACATCTTCCAGCGTAACAGCATCACTGAAGTGTGATGAGCGTGAGCCTCCTCTCTCTGCTCCTCTACAGGTGTAGTTACCTGTGTGGGTCACTTTAACACCACTGATTGTGTACACCTGTTCACTACTGACACGACTGTGTGAAGGATCTTTATACCAGCTGTACTGCCAGCTAGAGACACTTTCATCCTGTACGTCACATCTCAGAGTGACGGCGTCTCCACTGAACACCTGTTTATCAGGATTCACGGATGCTATAGGTTTCGAGCTCGCTGTAGAACAATAATACAAGATCTAAACTATCATGATGAATTTGTCATCATTCATATATCATGATGATTTAAGAACAGTGGAATATTTATCATCTAATCTCCAAAAAATGTTTTTATCAACAATTTTTTTTAAAAATGTATATTTATGAACAGGTATCATCTGTTTCCAAACTGAACTGGATAATGTCGGCTGTAGTCTTTATGAACCATATACATTATGATTCATTCTTACGCACTCGTGTTTCTGTCACTGGTAAAAGGAAGCAGAACAGGGCTGTGAAAAACAGCTATATCAGCAATAAGTGGTGATCGTGATGTGAGCAGTTCCATTTTGTGTGAATGTGATGAAAGTGATTTGTCAGCAGTTATGGTTTCTTACAGAAACACTTTATTTTACAAAGCCCTGGTTACAGAGTCACAGAGTAACTACAAAAGACCAAATACACAGCCAGGAAAAGTTAGACATAATTATTAATTACATCAAGATGTTAGATGAGTGAAACTACACATCCATGTTTAAGTGATATTTACAACTAAATAGCAATAATTTGGAAGAATTTGCCAAAGTTGAAATGAAATATTCTGATTCAGATTACATATTCAACCAGGTACAGGTGTACTATTTTTATTTAAACACATTAAACCCATGTTTTCATTTCAGTGAATGTTTGTTTAACTCTCATTATCTTTTCTATCATAGTTTATGAAAATTGCTTTATTCAACAAAATAAATATGACTTTACAACACTTGATGGAGTTCAGATGTTTAGTTAGAAACATCATATTATAATGTTAGATACCAACCCCAAATCAAGTTCAGAAATGGAAAATGTAAATAAAAAACAAAAATCAGTGATTTCTAAATTTACTTTGACTTGTAATTCATTGCAAAAAGAATGGACCCAAGATAGTTCATGTTTTGTTGGTCAATTTCATTTCATTTGTTAATATACATCCATTCCTGTGTTTCAGGCCTGCAACACATTCCAAAAAAGTTGAGATGAGGCAATTTAGGGCTAGTAATGAGGTAAAATAATTCAATGATGATGTGATTTGAAACAGATGATGTCAACAGGGGATTGTAATCATGATTTGGGACAAAACTAGTATCTAGTAACTAGAGGAGCAAAGATAGGCTGAGGATCTCCAGTTTGTCAAGAAATGTGTGAGAAAATGACTGAAATGTTTCAAAACAATGTTCCTCAAACAAAGGCAGAAAGGGATTTTGATATTTCACCCTCTATGGTGCATAATATCATTAAATGAGTCAATGAATCTGGAGGAATTTTGGTGCTTAAAGGGTAAGGGCTCAAGCCTAATCTGAACACCCGCAATCTCCGATCCCTCAGACAGCATTGCATCAAGAACTGCCATTCATTTCAACAAGACAATGCAAAACCACATTCTGCTCACATTACAAAGGCGTGGCTGTGGAAGAAGAGGGTGTGTCCCCTCTGTCCCCAAAAGAGAATGTGTGGAGAATTTAGAAATGGAAAATATGCCACTGACGACCCCGTACTGTTAGACACCTTAAGACCTGTTGACAAAATAACACCTGAAACACTTCATCACTTGGAGTCCTCAGTCCTTAAACATCTTTTAAGTGTTGAGAGAAAGAATAGCAACATTACAAAGTGGTAAATGCTTTACTGTCCCAAATTTTTGGACGTGTTGCAATAATCAAAATTGAAACAAGTGTTTATTTTGAAAAATAAATAAGTAAATAAATAAATCAATGAATAAATAAAATTAATGAGTGAAAAACTCAAATAATGTGCTGTTTGGTTTTGAGTGCAATGCAGATCAAAATTATTTACAAATAATTGTTTTCAGTTTTAATTTCAATTTCAACACGCCATCCCAACATTTTCTGACTTGGGTTTGTGTTAATTACTGTGTATTTACATCTAGAGTATTTATAAGTTATTTATTGTCCAATCTATGCTGTATTTACACTGTAATCAAGTGAAGATGATTTCTTACATTTCTCATATTTGAGACTTCTAGTTTCAGAGACACTGTATTATACTCTACATGTACACTTAAGGAATAAATCACACCATGTTGTGTTGTTCCAGAAAAATAATCAGTGACGAGATGGAGTTTCTGTTACTACAGATGATTATTTCCTGATAACATCATGCACCGAAGTGTTTAATTCCTCCAGTACTAAAGCAATTTGTCAATGATTACCATTTTTTAAATTTTTTATTGAACAACATCGCACTTTTTATCCATTTGTAGTTACCATTTAATGTTGTGGAGCATCGACAAAACAAGTGTGTCCCTCTTATCACATGCGTCATATTGTCGCTAAAAATAGGCATTTCCCCACCAGCCTTGATTTGTTTCTCTCTCATTTAGTTAATAAGACAAAAAAGCAGCTTGTCCTATTACAGATAAACTGCAAAGCATGAACTCCTCTGTCCTTTTCAGAAAACTTAAAGCATATACGCAGAGCCATGTCCTCACTTTCGTTTATAAATGCCTTGAGACCTCAAGAATGGCACAGGAATAGTTTTAAGCGTTAACAATAAATCTAATATAGTAATTTTTACGATTAAAGTGATTTATATAGGTAGCGGTCTGAGTGAATGACCTTGACGTCCATAATGTCACAGCAGGAAGCCTATCGGTCTCATCGCCACTTCCGCTATACTAAAACACAGAGCTGACTGCAACTCCGAGCCTCCATTTTGAGCTAATTTATCGCCATGCCACGTAGATGTGTTGCTGCACCTGCCAGCAACATGACAGAAGGTGGATTTACGTTGCATTCATGGTCCAAGAATGTTCAAACTGCAAAGATGTGAACGCATTTTGTGAGTAGTTCACGGGCACATTGGGCGCCTATGAAGTGGTCTCTCCTCTGCTCTGCACATTTTACTGAAGTCTCGTACGAAACTTCTGATCTGTTGAGGAGTGTTGGCTATAAGCCCATATTGAAAGAGGGTGCAGAATCAACAATTAAAGAAAAGGAAAACTACAAGAAAAGGAAAGTATTTATTTTGTTTATTTATTTAAAAAAAAAAAAAGCAAAGTTCAGTTGTACCAGTCCTCCCAGAGTGAGCCGAGGGTTGTTGCTAAAACCCGGGACGGAACAGGACGCGACACATGGGCGGATCTACCGGGGTGGCATAGGGTGGCAAATGCCACCCTAAAAGAAAGCCTTGCCACCCCTGCTGCCACCCCAGTTGGCAGCGACGAATTCAAAGAAAAATTACGGCCAATTTGACGTGTGCGAATTTCCAATGTCCGACTGCGGCAAATGCAGCGCGAGATAACGCCAGAGACTGGTTGTTTTGGAAAATTGAGACGCGCGAAGCGAGGGAGCCAGGAGTCGTGAGGAAAGGAGACACGGGAGGAAAGAGGTAAAAGCTGAGGCGCGAAGCGAGGGAGCCAGGAGTCGCGAGGAAAGGAGACACGGGAGGAAAGAGGTAAAAGCTGAGGCACGAAGCAAGGGAGCCAGGAGTCGCGAGGAAAGGAGACACGGGAGGAAAGAGGTAAAAGCTGATTAACTATCAAGAAATGAAATTACAATGAATGAACAGTGCTAGCGTAGTTGCGATGCTGATTTTGAGAGGATAAAAATCAGGTTGGAGAACGTTATTTAGCTAACTATACATGTAAATGTTAGCTAGGTCTGACATTAGTTTTGTGTAAAGTCGGCCACAAAAGTTAATATTGATTCAACATCTGTCAAGGAAACATTGTAAAGTTACTTTGAATCCTACATAAATGAAGAGGAAAGGAAACATACATAGTTTTTTCTCACCAAAGAGAAAGGCAAGAGAAATAGAAAATCAACTGAGCAAGGTAGATGGAGAAGACCAGATGGAAGGAGAGAGAAAAGAAGTCCAGGTGGAAGGAGAGAGAAAAGGGCAACAGGACAGTGACAGAGATACAATACAAGGCCAAGGTGACCAGGGACAGGAGGAGGTGGGAGAACACGGCAGTGAAGATATGGAGGGAGAGCATCACCAAGATGAGGAGCAGGGAGAAAGCAAGAAACAAGACAAAGTGCAGGGTTCAGACAGTGAAAGGGAAAGAGTGCCTGAGACATCACCAGCGGTCTCCAGTCGAGCTGGTCCACATGGTATGGAGATTGTTACTGCATAGTATAATAAGTTACATAGTATAATAAGTGATGAGATGGGGATAGACTTTTAATATTTTGTGTATAATGTATTTTATATCTATTGCTGAGATAAAATTCCAACAAATTAACCTAAAACTACTCTTCTGGGCTAAAATGTTAGTGTGTGTTAAGACAGTCTGATGGTTATAACTAATCATTGACAGTTCAAAATTGAATATGTTTTTACTAGTTGTTATATTGTATAATTAGTTCTGATGGGGTTTTTTTTGTCTTATTTGTGTTTTAACAAATCTTATGGTCTTTGTTTTATGGTTTGCTGTCTCATTACAATCATACTTGTGTTGTAAAGCACTTTGGGCCAACTCTGTTGTTTTTAAATGTGCTATATAAATAAAATGATTTGACTTGAAAATGTAATGCAGTTTGAATCTTTCCTCCCCTCTATCTTCTAGACATATCCAAGTCCGGGTGTGAGGTGCCAGCGCAGCCAATGCATGAAAGTTTCCCTAAGAGCCTCCAGGGAGGAGCCAGGAGAAGCTTCCGCAGTGACTGGTACAAATGTCATCCCTGGCTAGAATATTCACAATCCAAAGATGCAGCGTACTGTTTTCCTTGTAGGCATTTTTCCCTCCCTGATGCTCCAAGGACTGTTTTCACCTCATTCGAGGGTTATCATAACTGGAAAAAGGCAACAATGAAAGACAGTGGTTTCTGTTCTCATGCCAGATCTGAAGGCCATGTAAATGCAATGTTTGCATGGACAGAGAACAAGAATTATGGATAAAAATACCTCAATGTTTGGACTAATGGATGAGCAAAAAAAGAAGCAGGTGGCTGAAAATCAATACTACGTTAAAACATTAGCTGAAATTTTAGTTCTAACAGCCACAGAAAACATAGCACAGCGGGGTCACAGTAGGGCTGGGTATCACCAGATACCTCACGATACGATACTATGGCAATATTTTGCCCACGATAATGATAATATCACGGTACAGCGATTCTGCGATAATCGATATATTGCAAGAAATTTCAACCACATCACAATATCTGTGTCACTGAAGAAAATCAGAATTTATTAACCACTGTAAAATTACATTTCACATACATAACTACACACTCTTGCCAGACATGTATTTGTCTCTATTCTACTGCTGGCAAAACCAAGAGTTGCTTCACTACAACATACAGAAAATTCCCATTTCTGTGCTAGTATTATCAACTTTTCTGTAAGCATGGACACATCAGTGCTGCTTTAACAAGCAGAATCAAATTGTTTTATGAAAACTTAAAACTTGCACTGCAGACTGCACATACATTTCAGTGCTAACACTAATATCAATTTGTTCTTTGTAAACTTGAGAACATATACCTGAGAACATTTAACTTGTGCTTATTTTGCAGGAACAATGCACTGTCTGAAACACATTGAAAAGTGCAGTGGGCATCTTAATTGGAGCATCTTAATTTAATTGGAGCGAAACAGGTTTTGCAAAGTGCATTCTCTTTGTCCGGCTCACTGTTTTTTTCCTCCTTTCCTTTGGAATCCAAAGTGCCTCCAAACATCTGCCTTAAAGTTCGGCGGCGTCTCTAGGTTTACGTTAACAGCCATGCTTGCCTGTTTTTTTTCCTCACTGCAACCGCCGGGGAAAAAAGAGAAGACGAAGAGTGCCTTGCAGTGAGGTAGCGGCACAGCGACACCTCGCGGAGCGGAGGTGCGTTAGTCGTACTGGATTTACAACCCGTCTGAAACATGATTTTATTATTTGAAAAAATATCGATATTCAAATTTTGAGTATCGATATTGAATCGGAAGACAAAGTATCGCGATATCGATATTTTTGCACACCCCTAGGTCACAGGGAGTCTCTTGACTCTGAAAAAAGGGTGTTTTTCTTTCTATGTTAGACTTGCTGGGTAACCATAACCCCATCATTAAAAAAAGACTTGAACAACAAGCTAAAAATGCAAAATACACAAGTAAAACAATACAGAATTAAATACTTGAGTGCTTGGCTGCAATGGTCAAAGAGGAAATCATCCAGGAAGTTAAAATGAGCAAGCAGTTTTCAGTTATTGTTGATGAAACTAAAGATGTTCAGAAAAAAGAGCAAATGTCATTTGTTCTGAGATATTTTTACAATGGTGTGGTTCATGAAAGCTTTCTGGAGTTTGAAGTGGCAGAACATCTGGATGCCACCGCCTTAAGTGACAAGATTATATGCTTCCTTGAGAAACATGGGCTGGAGTACAAGAAAAACCTTGTAGGACAGGGCTACGATGGCGCAGCAGTGATGCGTGGGGCACATGCAGGTGTTCAAGCAAAAATAAAAGAAGTAGCCAAACATGCCTTCTATGTTCACTGTAGCGCACACTGCTTGAACTTAGTTATAGTAGACGCTGTAAAAAGTGTGGCAGATGCAGGAAACAACTTCTCATTATTGGAACGACTGTATGCATTCATCTCTGGGTCTTATGTACATAACAAATGGCTGGAAGTCCAGCAGGAGATGTTTGATGGTGCACCAAGGGAACTCCAACAGCTAAGTGATACACGTTGGGCCTGTAGGCACAAAGCATGTCGCAATGTTATGGACAGGTTGCCTGCAATAGTACAGGTGCTTGAAGAGATCGCATCTGAGAACCATCCACAAAGAGCTGTTGAAGCAAGAGGGATATTGGCTCAAATTGATCTGAATTTTGCTGGATCACTTGTTCTGTTCAGAAAGGTCCTGAGTGACTCCAAATTTTTATCAGACATGCTCCAGTCTAAAACAGTGGACTATGCTAAGGCTGTTGAACTTATTGAAGCACTTAAAAAGACACTGGTCCAGTACCGTAGTCAAGCCTCTTTTGAGGAAATGTGGAGTGAAACACTTGATTTATGTCAACAAAGTAACATTGATACCACTCAGCAAAAACCAAAGAGGCCAAGACAGACAACAAAGGTGCTTCAGGATACTGTCATCCACTCCACCTTGGGACAGCATGTAGTTCCAGATAGCAAACACACTTTTTGTGTCTCTGTGTACTATCCAGTTCTGGATAACATGATTGGAGAAATAGGAAGAAGATTTTCGAACACGAATTGTAACATTATGCAGGGTGTCCAGGCACTAAATCCATCAAGTCCAACTTTTTTGAGAGAGGAGGCTGTTCTGCTATTGGCTGAAGCTTATGATTCAAATATTGAGAATCTTAAACATGAGTTACATCAGACAAGGAGAGTACTAGACAGAAAAAAGGGGGAACAGGAGAGTCCTACCACTGTCATGGAGTTCACTCAGTTTTTGGACCCATACCAAGATGTTTTTTTTTTTTTTGAGTTGTTCAGGTTGTGTAAAATAGCGGTTGTCTTGCCTGTGAGCAGTGCATCCTGTGAACGAAGTTTTTCATCTCTCAGGCTCATAAAGACTTATTTGCAGTTGACTATGACAGAAAAGAGACTATCAAGTTTGGCTGTACTCAGCATTGAATCAAAGTGCACAAAAGCATTAGATCTTGATAAATTTGTGAAGCGTTTTGCTGAGCAACATGGAAATTGCCGCATTCAGCTGTTGTAGGCATGACAAGTTCATGTTATGCTCACTGGTGAGCCTTTACAAAGCGTGAGAAAAAATAACTATAAAATGTGACACTGGTGTAAATGGTTTAAATCATGCTGAACTTGAAGCAGTGTTGTTATTGTTGTTGTTTTTTAGTGTCTGTTCTTTTGCATATACAGTATAAAACTGTCCAGAAATGGTATAGACCTCATCTGAGAATGTGTGTTCTTCGTGAACAATAAAAGCATGAGATTAAGTTTGTCTGTATGAGTTTGTAAATGGCAGCCCGTGCCCTTTTGTAGTGTGTACATACTATTTGTCATCAAACTGTGATAACTGTGATTAAATTCAGTATATATACACGTCTGTAATACATTGCCACCCCTCAAAAATTCCTGTCCCCCCTCTTGCCACCCCATAAATATTTTTCTAGATCTGCCCCTGACGTGACATATTGCTCGGGCAGTGACCTCCCTCCCCGCAGTTGTTGCTAAAACCAGTGATGTCTTGTTCCATCCTGGGTTTTAGTAATTGCCTGAGCCGAGTAGCAATGGTGGAATACTCCGTATGGACAAAATAGACACCTAGAAAAGCACTCTGAGAGCGCAGACCTCCGCCAAGAATCCTTTAAAAAAATCTGGGATCCAGAAGGTGATCCGGATCACCGCCAAAATTTAATGGATTGTTACTTGTGCCCAGTCACACCTCTGGAAAAAATTTCAGAGCAATCCGTTCGTAACTTTTTCTGTAATGTTGCTAACAGACAAACCAACCAAACAAACAAACCAACGCTACTGAATACCTCCGCCAAGGATGTTAGGTTATGAGTGGAGCAGCCATCTTCTTTCTGCACTGGATATCGCTGCCATCTCGCCCTTATGTGGAAGAAGTGAATGAACGGAGAACTGAACGAACAACTGAAAGTCAGATTGTTTCAAAACAAATCGGCCACAAGATCGGCCTGCAAGAAGCAAGAACACAGACAGGTAAGCTGCGACTCTCATTTGGATACAAAACAACAAAAACTAGAAAAACACTCGGACAGCGCAGACCTCCGCCAAGAGTCCTTTAAAAAAATCCAGGATCCAGAAGGTGATCCGGATCACCACCAAAATTTAATGGATTGTTACTTGTGCCCAGTCACACCTCTGGAAAAAAATTTCAGAGCAATCCGTTCATAACTTTTTCCGTAATGTTGCTAACAGACAAACCAACCAACCAACCAACCAACCAACCAACAAACAAACAAACAAACCAATACTACCAAAAACGTAACCTCCTTGGCGGAGGTAACAACACGTTGTTTACCTGCATTTAGATTAATACATGTAACTTGTATTGTGTGTTTCAGTTATTTAATTTGATTTTAATAAATCAGATTATTCAATTTGCTTGAGAATATGATTGTCTCAGTTCATCTGATTATTTAATTAGCCTTTTATGTTTTATCAGTGAAAATGCATGCATGTATATGTATGTTGCCTAAGTTATAACACCTATCCTGTTTTAATGAGAGTCAACCCACAATCAATGAAGTCAAACCAGTCTTAGTTGAGCAAGCTGATAACGGTATTTCTTACTTTCACCATAAATTTTTATTTATATGACTTTGGTCTATAGCTGTCAAAGGCCTCGGCTTTAAAACCGGTTACTGCTGTGATGTCATGCACTCAGGGCTGGCTGGCTCAGCGGGGCAACTCCAATGCCAACTTTGTGGTCGATTTTAACTCTCAAAAATATATACAGTTAGGTCCATATTTGGACACTGACACAAATTTTCTTTTTTTTACCTGTTTACTGAAACATATTCAAGTTATAGTTACATAATGGACATGGGCATAAAGTCCAGACTTTCAGCTTTCATTTAAGGGTCTCTGCATTAAAATTGGATGAAGGGTTTAGGAGTTTCAGCTCCTTAACATGTGCCACCCTGTTTTTAAAGGGACCAAAAGTAATTGGACAATTGACTCAAAGGTTATTTCATGGGCAGGTGTGGGCAATTCCTTCGTTATGTCATTCTCAATTAAGCAGATAAAAGGCCTGGAGTTGATTTGAGGTGTGGTGCTTGCATTTGGAAGATTTTGCTGTGAAGAAAACATGCGGTCAAAGGAGCTTTCCATGCAGGTGAAACAAGCCATCCTTAAGCTGCGAAAACAGAAAAAAAAACATCCGAGAAATTGCTACAATATTAGGAGTGGCAAAATCTACAGTTTGGTACATCCTGAGAAAGAAAGAAAGCACTGGTGAACTCATCAATGCAAAAAGACCTGGACGCCCACAGAAGTCAACAGTGGTGGATGATCGCAGAATAATTTCCATGGTGAAGAGAAACCCCTTCACAACAGCCAACCAAGTGAACAACACTCTCCAGGAGGTAGGCGTATCAATATCCAAATCTACCATAAAGAGAAGACTGTATGAAAGTAAATACAGAGGGTTCACTGAACGGTGCAAGCCACTCATAAGCCTCAAGAATAAAAAGGCTAGATTGGACTTTGCTAAAAAACATCTAAAAAAGCCAGCACAGTTCTGGAAGAACATTCTTTGGACAGATGAAACCAAGATCAACCTCTACCAGAATGATGGAAAGAAAAAAAGTATGGCGAAGGCGTGGTACAGCTCATGATCCAAAGATGGACCTAACTGTATATTTTTTATTCCCATTTATGCAGCAAACAAGAGTTAAGGATGGAGATACTATCCACTCAGAAATGTATTTAAAAATAATGGCTCTGTGTATCTCCTTTAAAGCTACAGCTTTAGTTCTGCCTGTTACAAAGTGCTGACACTGGAGATTCCTTCCATAAATTAAATTAATTTAAATAAACATCTTTGAACAGAAAACATCACCATATCAACAATTATACACTTTTTTTGTAGTTCTGTTAAATTACATGTTTTTAATCTCTTTATCTTTGGGCTTAGATTATGTGAAGCATCCACAATACAAGTCCCTCTGAATGAGCTGTTACTATAGAAACAGTACCATATGAGGATGAGTGTGTGGCACACCTAAAATAGGGTGACCACATTTAGGTGGTAAGACTCCTTTAATTAGTATTATAATTATTTTTGTTCATGTATACATTTATGTTTTGAATTAGAAGTCGTATATTGCCTTGAGGTGCTTCGCTTATGTTGGAAATGGGAGGGGCGGAACATTTGTGTTGTCACTAGTTGCTCCGGGGAACAGTAAGGGAGCGGAACTGACGCTGTTTCCTCAGAAGCAATCTGGGAAGGAAACAAGGCGCACTGTGTCCTCATTCCTCTGCTTTACCTGCTTTATACAGGTCATGTATTTGTTACCGCAGTCTCCCATCCCTGGGACCCATAACAAGTGCACTGTCAGAGCTGCTGTTATAGAAAATTAATCAACACCTTTTGACCAATCAGAATCCAGAATTCAACAGTTACATGGAATAATGTTATCGTGAGTATTTCTGCACTTCTCTGTTTCCATACAGGTATAAACACCTTTATAAGAGATTAGGAATGTGTTCATTCTTCTCATCATTACGGAATATGTTACTCATAATAATTATTATATTTTGTGAAATAAGTTGTATCACCTGTATCCACCAGTCTGTATCTCACATATGAGAGTGAATCTCTCCCTGATAAACACACACTCAACTGTTTTACTGACTTTACTGAGCCTTGTTCGACCTCACTGACCACAAATAACACCTACCTTTTAAAACTTATTTCAAGATTATTTAAAACATTATAGAATAACAAGGAAATGCAATAATTATGCAATATAATATTTATTCACACCTCTCCTAACTTCAAACTTGTTGAAAAAAGTGAAAAAAATTTATGACGCACCTCTTGCTGTAATTCTGACTCCATCACTTCAACTTCATTTCTAATAAAGTGGCTGGGAATTGGATAGGTTTTACAGTGCAAGTCTGTGTGTGTGTGTGTGTGTGTGTGTGTGTGTGCCCGCCAGAGGTATGCACTCCGCCGAGTGCCTTTCTAGTTTATTTTTAATGACTTGGGTGAAATGATTCATATTCAGAAATTAATCAGCAGGGTTTTTTTCCTGCATGTTTCCAAAATTAATGCTGAACATTAAGTGGTTTTCACACAGTGCCTATTGTATTACTTAGTGTATGCATTAGAAATTATTTTATCTTAACATTACTAACATCTGAAAAATAAAGAACACACACTCTACTTGTCTTAGCTACGTGTTACAAATTGTTTTATTTGTACTCTTAGAAAACGTTTACAGAAAAAAGATGACATTTCCAAAATTTCCATTATTTGAACCAATAAAATCTAGTGCGTTCCTGGGATTTTCATACAAAACCAAACTAATGCAGAGGCTCCAACTCTCCCGCCGTGGATGGGAGATCTCCCGCTTCAGGGAACATTTAGAAAATCCTCCCGACCTCCCGCTGACAACATAAAAATCTCCCACCCACCCTTACTTCACATGATTAGTTATATATATATATATATATATATATATATTTCAGCTGGATAGTACAGTGGTAACGCTCACTGACTATGACGCAGGAGATTGGGGTTCGAATCCCGGTCGGGGCAAAACATCATCCAGTAAGGGTCCTTAGGCAAAAACCCCTCATGATATATCAGCCTACCTCAGGAATGAGTGAAGACATAACTGATAGAGTCATACCAGCTCAGACATCGCCCGGGTCAACAAGGTCTGCATCAGTTGCTAGGGAACCAGGGCAAACTGATGAGAAATGGGCTACTGGAACAAGACATCGATGGACGAGGACAGAAAATACGGATTTGCTGGAATGCTACTATACAAGCAATCCCAGAGAGAGGGGATACATGCAGCAAATGTGGGACCATTGGATACTTCAAAACCCACAATCAAGGCTAACAAAGAAACAGCTATTGGCCCAGTGTTCCAACATCCGTAATCGAAATCTACTATCACAACTAGAGATTAATGAAATACAACAACGATGCTACGGCAAGGGGGAGCCAGGAAGACAGGTCAGCGGGGAGATGTCATCATCCCCACAACCAGAGATTGGGTACCAAGCCCCAACAGCTAACAGCCTCAACACAAGAGCTGCTGACCTGAGAAGGAAGATCGTGACCCAACTGGAAACCTGGAGCCCCCGACGAATACCGAAGCCGAGTTGCCAAGTACCTTCAGAAGATCTACTAGAAGATGTGAATGCTGCTCTGAAGACAATCTCCACAAGAACCATCACTGAGACCAACAAGCTGATACACAGTACAGCAACAGTAATCATGGAGATGCTTGGACACAAGGTGGGCTCGGGACATAACAAACAGTATCCACCATGGAAGAGATAAGGCCAAGATAAAGGCAGCATGGAGAGAAGTTAGCCAGCTAGCTGAACTACAGAAAGGGAACATGGTGAATAAAGGGGCACCCAGGAAGTACAACTCACTCTCCATACCAGAGGCACTCGAAACTGCCAAACAGCGACTAACAGCTCTGGCCACCCGGTTGAAGAGATACACCAAGGAGGGAGAGGCCAGGAGAATAAACAAGCTGTTCTCCACTGAACCAGCCAAGGTGTACTCTCAGTGGCAGGGGAACAACAACCGGTCAGACCCACCAAGAGCTGAGGTGGAAAAATACTGGAAAGACATATGGGAAAGAAAGGCATCACACAACACCGATGCCCAATGGTTAGTGGACCTAAGAGCTGACCACAGCAACCTCCCAGAACAAGAACCAGTCACCATCTCAATGGCAGACGTCCAAGAAAGTGTCAAAGATGAAGAGCTGAACAGCACCAGGCCCCGATATGATCCATACGTACTGGCTGAAGAAGCTAACTGCACTCCATGAACGCCTAGTAGCACAGATGAACCAGCTGCTGAGGGATGGAACCCACCCAGAATGGCTAACCCAAGGCAGGACAGTCCTAATCATGAAGGACCCCCAGAAGGGACCCATCCCATCCAACTACCGGCCAATTACCTGTCTCTGCACAACATGGAAGGTCCTGACAGGCATCATTGCGGCAAAAATGAGTAAGCATGTGGCTCAATACATGAGCGAGGCACAGAAAGGAATTGGCAGTAACACCAGAGGAGCCAAGCACCAGCTACTGGTCAATAGAACAGTTGCCCGAGACTGTAAGAAGAGACAGACCAACCTGTGCATTGCCTGGATTGACTACAAGAAAGCCTACGACTCAATGCCACACACATGGATACTGGAATGTCTGGAACTGTATAAGATCAACAGGAACCTAAGGACCTTCATCCAGAACTCAATGGAAATGTGGAAGACAACCCTAGAGGCCAACTCAAAACCCATTGCCCAAGTCAACATCAAGTGCGGCATATACCAAGGAGATGCGCTATCACCACTGCTGTTCTGCATAGGCCTGAACCCCCTCAGTCGGATCATCATGAAGAGCGGCTACGGGTACCGATTCCGTAGTGGGGCAACAATTAGCCACCTGCTCTACATGGATGAAATCAAGCTGTATGCCAGGAACGAGCGAGAAATAGACTCGCTGATCCACACCACCCGGATCTACAGCGATGACAAAGGGATGTCATTCGGATTGGACAAGTGTGGCCGGATGGTCTCAAAGAGAGGCAAGATGATCCGGACTGAGGGGACTGACCTACCAGAGGGCAACATAGGTGATATCCAAGACAGCAACAAGTACCTTGGCATCCCACAGGCTAATGGGAACCATGAAGAAGCCACAAGGAAGTCAACCACAGCCAAATACCTCCAGAGAGTAAGGCAGGTCCTGAAAAGTCAGCTGAATGGCAAGAACAAGGTCCGAGCCATCAACATGTATGCACTACCAGTCATCAGATACCCCGCTGGTATCATAAACTGGCCAAAGGAGGAGATAGAAGCCACAGATATCAAGACTAGAAAGCTCCTCACCATGCATGGAGGGTTCCACCCCAAGTCCAGCACCCTGAGACTATACACTAAGCGGAAAGAGGGAGGCCGAGGGCTAGTGAGCATCAAGACCATGGTCCAGGATGAAACATCGAAAATCCGAGAATACATCAGAAAGATGGCCCCAAAGGATGAACTGCTAAGTGAATGTCTCAGGCAGCAGAACCCTGATGAGAGTGCAGAGGAGGAGGAGGAGGAGGAGGAACAGACAACCTGGAGAGACAAACCCCTACATGGCATGTACCACTGTCAGATAGAGGAAGTGGCTGATATCAAGAAATCCTACCAGTGGCTGGATAATGCAGGACTGACAGACAGCACAGAGGCACTAATCATGGCAGCATAAGAACAGGCCATAAGCACAAGAGCCATAGAGGCCAGGATCTACCAGAGTAGATCAGACCCAAGATGCAGACTGTGCAAAGAAGCCCCTGAAACAGTCCAGCACATAGTAGCAGGGTGTAAGATGCTAGCTGGATCAGCGTACATGGAGAGGCACAACCAAGTGGCTGGGATAGTATACAGGAACATCTGCAACCAGTATGGAATAGAAGCACCCAAGTCCCAATGGGCCATACCACAGAAGGTGGCTGAGAACAACAGGGCCAAGGTTCTGTGAGACTTCAGCTTCCAGACTGACAAACAGATCCTGGCTAACCAACCGGACATAGTGGTGGTGGACAAAGAGCAGAAGAGGGTAGTGGTGATAGATGTGGCGATCCCAGCTGACGCCAACATCAGGAAGAAGGAACATGAGAAACTTGAGAAGTATCAAGGGTTGAAAGAGCAGCTGGAACAGATGTGGAAGGTCAAGGGTTGCATGGTCCCCGTGGTAGTGGGGGCACTTGGGGCAGTAACCCCCAAACTGGGAGAGTGGCTCCAGCAAATCCCAGGAACATCTGAAGCCTCAGTCCAGAAAAGCGCAGTCCTAGGAACATCGAAGATACTGCACAGAACCCTCAAACTCCCAGGTCTCTGGTGGAGGACCCGAGCTTGAGGATGACATGGATACCACCCCCCTGCCGGGGGTGAGAAGGAGATTTTTTTTATATAAAACTTGATACGTTTCTGTTGACGAAAATTAATAGTTGATGTAGAATTATACCGGGTGGGTGGAACACGGCAAGCCAGAACTGAGCTCTCAATAACTCTTTATTTTAGCTTTTCAGCTTTTATATTCACTCACATACATACATGTGTGTATATGTATGTATATATATATATATATATATATATATATATATATATATATATATAAAAAATAGTGAATATACACACATGCGCGTTCTGGTGGGGAGAGCTCCCTTCCTCTGTGCTCACTCTCCTCTTATAGGGCGCGGTCACTGGGGAAGACACACAAACACAGGTTAATTCCTATCAGGTGCAGTGATTCTGCCACTTACCTTCCTTGACTCCGCCATCCCTTCACAGACCAACGCTTGACCACGCCCCCGCTGCCACATACCCCCACCACCCGACTCAGGCCGGGCAGCCGTCCGGCCTGCAGCCGACCCCCCCCGACGGGAGAGAAAGTCCGCCTTGACCATCTACGCCCCCGGCCTGTGGACCACCTCAAACTTAAACGGCTGGAGCACCAGATACCAACGGGTGATCCGCATGTTGGCATCCTTCATGCGGTGGAGCCACTGCAAGGGTGCGTGGTCCGACCAAAGCATGAAAGGGTGCCCCAGCAGGTAGTAGCGGAGGGCGAGGACCGCCCACTTGATGGCAAGGCATTCCTTCTCTATGGTGCTGTACCTGCCCTCACGCACCGACAGCTTGCGGCTGATGTACAGCACTGGACGGTCCTCCCCCTCCACCTCCTGGGACAGAACAGCCCGCAGCCCTCTGTCTGATGCGTCTGTCTGCAAAACAAAGGGGAGAGAAAAGTCAGGGGAGTGTAATAGTGGCCCCCCACACAGTGCAGCCTTTACCTTAGAGAAATCCTGCTGGCATTGCTCTGTCCACTGGACCGGATCTGGTGCCCCCTTTTTAGTGAGATCAGTCAGCGGGCTGGTGACGTCTGAATAATTAGGTATAAACCTACGCTAGTAGCGAGCCAGCCCCAGGAACTGTCTCACCCCCTTTTTGGTCTTGGGCCTCGGGCAGGTCACAAATCGCTGCTGTCTTATTGATTTGGGGATGCACCTGCCCATTGCCCAAGTGGAAGCCCAGATACCATACTTCCACCCGCCCAATCGCACACTTCTTCAGGTTGGCTGTGAGCCCCGCTTGCCTCAGCGACCTAAGGACGGCCCTCAGGTGTTCTAGGTGCCGTGGCCAGTCCTTACTATAAATAATTAATCTCGTCCAGGTATGCAGCCGCATAGGTGGCGTGGGGGTGGAGGACCCTATCCATAAGCTGCTGGAACATAGCGGGCGCCCCAAACAGGTGGGATGGTGGGAATGCATGAATCCAAGATGGCAGCATGTCTATTGTCCTTGTGTTAGTGTTTGTTCATGTTTTGTTTGTAATTATATATTTATTTGTTTTTAGTAGTTGTTAGTACCTTTGAGTGATTGAAGTTTTCATTTTTTATTTAAATGTGGGTTTTGTTTGAAGAACAAAACTTTTTGTCTTTGCCTGGGATTGCAGCAGTTTAACTATACTACTGCTGTGCTAAATGAGCTAAATTGACCAGGCAAGGCCCAGGACATCCAGGCCCTAGCTAGCTATATCTAGGCCCCAGTAGTTTGCCAGCTATAACCAGGCTCCAGTCAGTTACATCCAGACTCCAGCCTGTAACATCAGGCCCCAACAACCTGCCAGCTACATCCAGGCTCTAGACTGCATCATCAGGCCCCAACAATCTGCCAGCTACCTCCAGGCTCCAGCCTGCAACACCAGGCTTTAACAGCCTGCCAGTTACATCCAGGCTCTAGCCTGTAACACCAGGCCCCAACAGCCTGTCAGCTACATCCAGGCTCTAGCCTGCAACACCAGGCCCTGATAGCCTGTCAGCTATATCCAGGCTCCAGCCTATAACATCAGGCTTCAGCAGCCTGTTAGCTATATCCAGGCTCTAGCCTGCAACACCAGGCCTCAGCAGCCTGCCAATTACATCCAGGCTCCAGCCTGTAACACCAGGCCCCAGCAGCCTGCCAGCAACATCTAGGCTCTAGTAGCCTGTTAGCTACACCTAGATTACCATCTACTAGGCTTGGTGAAATGGCGCTTCTTGTGATTTTGCTTTGTGCATTCTCTATGTGGAGTCTACAAGCAAACAACCCGGCTTCTGTCGTGAGTACACTGGATAATGTTTGCATCTTACTGGATTTTACTTATGGATCTTGGACTCACTCAATGGAGACTATACAAAATGTGCAAGCTCCAAAGCAGTTGGCATTTGACTTGAATGTGTCTTGGCATGTTTTAGATGCTTTACCTCGTTTTCAGAGCTTGCTGGTTTTAAATAACTGCTTTATATCCAAACAGATACTTCATTTGGACTCATGTGACTTGCCTAATGACTCTTGTATGGCTAAACAGAAATGGTTGATTCTTTTATTATTATTTATGTCTGGTAATGTGGAACCTAATCCTGGTCCTGAGCTGCACTGTATTTCAATGCCAGCTGATTTTAAACATCTGTCTGGCTTAAGTATCATTCATCTTAATGTGCGCAGCCTGTTATCAAAGATCGATATGGTTCGTATATGGGTTAATTCAACTGGTGCTGACATTGTTGTGATTTCTGAAACTTGGCTATCGAAATTAGTCACTGATATTGATATTAACATTGATGGATACAATGTTTATCGTTGTGACAGACCAAAGAAAGGAGGAGGTGTTGCCATTTTTGTCAGATCTAGCTTGCGCACTAAGGTTGTTTTGTCTGAATCAATCTATAAGCACTTAGAATTCATGGCTTTAAATGTGGAAGTTGCCAACAATGTCAACATAACAGTTGTTGGCTGTTACAGGCCACCATCAGCCCCAAAGGAAGCATTGCATACTTTATCATATTTTTTATCCAGACTTAAATATAATGAACTTGTTTTAGCTGGTGATTTGAATTGGGATTGGCTAAAGCCAGTATCTGATGAATTCAAATCCTTTTGTGATTCTGTGAATCTGACCCAGCTGATTAATTCGCCTACTCGTCCAAATCTTAAATGCATGGAAAAGTCCACTCTAATTGATTTAATTCTTACAAATGTTCCTTATAAATTTTCAGCTGTCGGTGTATTTTGTAATGATCTAAGTGATCATTGTGTTGTTGCTGCCTTAAGGAACACTAAGGTTTCTAAACAAAAGTCACGAACCATTTGTAAGAGGAATCTTAAATTTTTTAATGAGCAGGGATTTTATCATGATTTGTATCACTTTGATTGGAGTAGAATTGAGCTGATCCCTGATGTGGAGACAGCCTGGAACTTTTTTAAAGATGAGTTCACACATATTATTAACACTCATGCTCCTTATAGGAGATACAGAGTAAAAGGTCGTGATAACCCCTGGTTCTCCTCTGAAGTAGCAGACTTTGTTCATGAGCGTAACTCGGCCTGGGCAAAGGCTAGGGCAACGGGTTGTACCTCAGACTGGCTTGTTTTTAGACAACTAAGAAATAGATGTTCTTCCCTTTTAAGGAAAGCCAAATCAGAATTTTACCTGTCTGTTACCACTGAGAGTTTAAATGACCCAAGGAGGTTTTGGAAAATGATAAAATCACTCTCTGTGGAAAAAACTGCTCATGTTCTACCTACTTGTGTTATGAAAGATGCTATTGCTGTTCATGACAAGATGGAGATTTTGAATTGTTTTAATGAGCATTTTATATCTTCTGGCTCCTTGTTTGATACTGTTCATTCTAAATCTGAGAGTTTCTGTGCTGAAGTTACAGTGAATACTGGGGAAGTGTTCAACTTTGTACCTTTTTCTGTGCAGGAAGTTTGTAAAGCCTTGAAGGGTGTGGATCCTAGAAAAGCACCAGGGCCTGATCTTATTGAGCCATACTTCCTGAGACTGGCATCAGATTTTATTTCGAGGCCTTTAACCTATATTTTTAATCTTTCTATAGAAACCAAGGTTGTTCCTAAATTGTGGAAGTCTGCTTTTGTCCTGCCTTTATGGAAGGGAGGTGATCCAGCCTGTTTGAATAATTATAGGCCAATATCAAATCTCTCAGTTTTGGCCAAAATACTTGAAACTCTGGTTAGTAGTCAGCTAAAGGAGTTTCTTTTCAACAATGATGTTCTTTCTACTTATCAGTCAGGTTTTAGGAAGAAGCACAGCACCATCACTGCTGGCTTGAAGGTAGTAAATGACATCTTGATTGCACTTGATAGGAAACAGCACTGTGCGTCACTTTTTGTTGATTTATCTAAAGCTTTCGACACCATTGACCACAGTGTCTTAAAGATTAGACTTCTTAATTCAGGACTTTCAGAGCAAGCAGTAGCATGGTTCTCAGATTATCTAAATGACAGATCTCAATGTATTAAATATGATGATCTTTGTTCAAAATTTGTATCCATTTATAAGGGTGTTCCACAGGGTTCTGTCTTAGGTCCGCTTTTATTTACTTTATATATAAATGACCTAGGACAAAATGTGCCAAATGCAAATTTTCATTTTTATGCTGACGACACGGTAATTTATTCTTGTGCCTCTACTGTTATTTTGGCCATTGAACACCTGCAAAATGCATTTAATGCTTTTCAGGATACTCTAATCCAGTTGAAGCTTGTTCTTAATGCTGAAAAGACAAAATGTATGATCTTCAGCAATTCAAAGACTAGACCACAAACCTCTGCTGTGGTTACTCTGGATGGAAGATGCATAGAAACGGTCAGCTCTTATAAATATTTGGGGGTTTTAATTGATGAGTCTGTCACTTTTAAGGCACATGTGCTCCAGCTAGTGAAAAAGCTGAAACTTAAACTGGGTTTTTATTTTCGCAATAAGTTATGTTTTTCTTTTGAGGTTAAGAAGAGACTTGTTGCTGCTACTTTTTTATCTGTTTTAGATTATGGAGATCTGTTGTACAGAAACACATCTGCTCAGTATCTCCATAAGATTGATTCCGTGTATCATGCTGCCTTGAGATTTATAACGAATGCAAAAGGCTTGACTCATCATTGTGACCTCTATTCTCGGGTGGGATGGCCTTCTTTGGCCACTCGCAGGCTCCATCATTGGTATGCCTTTATATATAAGGCCATTTTGGGTTTGCTTCCACCTTATTTGTGTGTTTTCATGGTGCCAAAGACTATGGGACAATATTCCTTGCGTTCCCTTGATCATTATCTGCTTTTAGTCCCAAATGTCCGTACTGAGTTTGGTAAAAAGGCCTTTGCTTATTCAGCTCCTATGGCATGGAACAACCTGCAAAATGTGTTTAAATTAGATTGTCTAGTTACTCTAAACGAATTTAAAGCTAAACTGAAGGATCTAGAGATGACTTCTTTAAGATGTCGGTGTTTTTAATGTAAAACTTTGATTTTAATGTTGTAATATTGTCTCTATGTATTTAATGATTTTTTATAATGTATGTCTGTAACAGTTTTCAATGTTGCCTATCTTGGCCAGGTCTCCCTTGAAAAAGAGATTTTTTAATCTCAATGGGACTTCCTGGTTAAATAAAGGTTAAAGAAAAACAGCCCAAAAGGAAGTGTGACGAACTGGTGTAAGCTGAACGGTGTGGAAATGGCCGTTTTCTCTCGGGATAGCGGAGTCAAGGGGATCTGCCAATATCCCTTTGTCAAATCCAGTGTCGAATAAAAGTGAGCCGTGCCTAGTTGAGCGAGCAACTCGTCAATACGAGGCATTGGGTATGTGTCAAATTTAGACACCTCATTGACTTTTCTATAGTCCACACAGAACCAGACAGACCCGTTAGCCTTGGGAACCAAGACCACCGGGCTGCTCCAGTTACTGTGGGACTCCTCGCCGATGCCCATTTTGAGCATGGCCTCGAGTTCTTCCTGAACTACCTTTTTCTTGTGTCCGGGCAGTCTGTAAGGGCGACTGCGCACTACCACCCCCGGGGGCGTCTCAATGTGGTGTTCTATGAAGTGGGTGCAGCCAGGCAGGGGCGAGAACGCGTCAGAAAATTCTGGTTGCAACTGGGCTACCTCCGTGAGCTGGGTCGGGGAGAGGTGGTCTCCACAGGGGACCGGAGCGGTGGGCGATGTCAATTTTCCCTTTTGAACCTCTGGCCCCAGCTCCACCTTCTCTGGAACCATCGACATCAACGCCACAGGGACCTCCTTGTTCCAAAGTTTTAACAGGTTGAGGTCGTAAATCTGTAATGCCCCACCCCTGTCCGTTCACCTCACCTCATAGTCGACATCCCCGACTCGCCGTGTGACCTCAAAGGGTCCTTGCCACCTGGCGATTAATTTGGAGCTCGATGTGGGCAACAGCACGAGTACTTTATCTCCCGGTGTGAACTCCCTAAGGCGCGTGCCCCTGTCGTACAGTCGGACTTGACATTCTTGGGCCTGCCGCAGATTCTCCTGGGTTAAATGCGTGAGGGTGTGGAGTTTGGTGCGCAGGTCGATAACGTACTGAATTTCATTTTTACTTGTTGAAGGTCCCTCCTCCCAATTTTCCCGCAGCACATCTAGAATGCCACGCAGCTTACACCCATATAATAATTCGAATGGGGAGAACCCCGTGGATGCTTGTGGGACCTCTCACAGTGCGAATAACAGGGGCTCGAGCCATTTATCCCAATTGTGTGCGTCCTCGCTTTCAAATTTTTTAATTATGGTTTTGAGGGTGCGGTTGAACCGTTTGACTAAGCCGTCCGTTTGTGGGTGATAAACGCTGGTGCGGATAGGCTTAATTCCCAGTAACCCATACAGTTCGCACAGTATGCGTGACATAAATGAGGTGCCTTGATCAGTCAGAATCTCTTTGGGGATTCCGACTCAGGAGATGATGCGGAAGAGCACTTCTGCAATACTATGTGCTGAGATATTGCAAAGAGGCACTGCTTCCGGGTATCGTATTGCATAGTCCACCAGAACTAAAATAAAGCGATACCCTCGTGTTGACCGATCTAATGGCCCGAGGAGATCCATCCCAATTCTTTCGAACGGGGTCTCGATTAATGGTAAAGGCGCTTTTGGAATGGCCGTTGGATTTACTAACTGGCATTCGCGGCATGCCATGCACCACCTATGGACATCGCCGCGAATCCCTCGCCAGTAGAACCAGGCCATTATTCGGGCTAGTGTCTTATTCTGCCCCAAGTGTCCGGCCATGGGATTTAAGTGAGCCGCCGGGAATATAAATTCCCGGCGGCTCTTTGGGATTAAAAGCTGTGTGATCTGCTCCATAGTCTGAGTGTCCTGCGTCACTCGGTATAATCTATCCTTAAAAATGGAGAAATAGAGGAAGGATGGGGTGGCGTTTGGCTGGAGCGTTTGACCATCGATTACTCTCACTTGGTCAAACGCATGCCGCAGAGTCTCATCTCGCGACTGTTCTAACGGGAAATCTGCGAGGGATTCCCCAAGAGAAGGAGGAGGAGCCTGCGGCTCCTCGCTCTGACGCAGTGATGACGTAGACGGCTCTGTGACAGCTGCTCCCGCCAAAGCCACACCAGGACCTCCCCCTGCTGAACTACGGCAGGACCCACTCTTCACTAAACGTGTCATTAATTCCCCGAATCCCAGCCAATCCGTCCCCAAAATTATCGAGTGGGTGAGGCGAGGACTAACCGCTGCCTGTACTCTAAATTTCTCCCCTTGAAATAGAATTTGGACCAACACTAAAGGGTAGTTGTGAACATCCCCATGCACACACACAACACCTTCACCAATTGTGCTCTCCCCAATGCCTCATCTTGCACCAGGCTTTGGTGAATTGAGGTCTGATTACAGCCGGAGTCCACCAAAGCCTGATACGTATCCCCTTGGATACTCACCGGTATGCAATACACTCCGGCCCAATCGAGGGCGGTCCCTGGCACGTTGGGGATCCGGACCACCGCGCCCACCTCCATCACCGAGCACTGATGCTGGGGGTGCCCTGGCTCCCTGCAGCGCCAGCAAACCGGCACAGGTTCTCTCTCTGCACCGGTGTTCCAGAGATCACTCACCTAAGGGGGAGAAGACACAGACATGGAAATAGGAAACGGTAGGACACTGCGGGTGCGGCGGGCCGGCTGGGGTGGAGCCGGCCCCCGCCTCTGCGGTGGGGGAATGGGGCGAGGAACAGAAGGGGGGAGAGAGAGGGGAGAAGGGGAGACACGCTGTCCTGCCATCGGAACAGCCACCATATGGTCCTCCACCAGCTCGATGGCCTGATCCAGCGACGCCGGGCAATGGCACTGGACCCACTCCGCGGTTCCTTCCGGAAGTCGAGCGACGAATTGCTCCAGCGCCACCAGATCGATGATTCCCTTGGCGTCGCAGTTGTCGGCCCTCAGCCACCGCTAGCAGGCGTCCCGGAGTTGCTAGGCAAACGCAAATGGCAGGCCGACCTCCTCCAGGTGCAGTGCGTGGAAGCGCTGCCACTGCTGCTCCGGGGTGCGACCCACGTGCTGGAGGACGGCCCTGCGGAGGTCCGCGTAGATCAGCCGGCTGTAGGCGGGGAGCTGTAGCGCGGCCAGCGGCGCCTCGCACGTTAGCAAGGGGAGGAGGCGCACCGCGCGCTGTTCCACCGGCCAACCCCACGCCTCGGCTGCCTGCTTGAAAAGAGCAAGGAAGGCTTCGGGGTCGTCCTGCGGACCCATCTTCGTTAGGGAGAGGTGGGGCGGGTCCGCAGCGGTGGTGATCGGGGCCCCTACCGATGCGAGCAGGTGCCAGAATGCCTGGCGATCTTCCTGTTGCGCCAGCACCAGGGCTTCGAAGCGCTGTTCTTGTTCCTTCCGGAGGGCGATCAGTGCCTGGTGCTGGCTCTGTTGGGCTGTGGCGAGGGCATGGACCAGGTCCTGAAAAGGGGAGGACTCCATGTGGCCGTTCCCCTCTGCAATATCCCGGGTTTCGGCACCACTGTAGAATTATACCGGGTAGGTGGAGCACAGAAGCACGGCAGGCCAGAACTGAGTTCTCAATAACTATTTTAGCTTTTCAGCTTTTATATTCACTCTCATTCATATATAAAATATATATACTGTGTGTGTTCTGGTCGGGAGAGCTCCTTTCCTCTGCGCTCACTCTCCTCTTATAGGGCACGGTCACTGGGGAAGACACAGAAAGGTTAATTCCTGTCAGGTGCAGTGATTCTGCCACTTACCTTCCCTGACTCCTCCCTCCCTTCACAGACCAACGCTTGACCATGCCCCCGCTGCTACAGTTGACTTTCCGCTTTTCGTGTCTCTGACATTCTATGGGTGGACTCAAGTGTGTACCCCGCGGTATACGCCGATTCCCCGGTCGGTACACCGATCGCCGTAACGGAGGGATTGGAGTGAATGCCGGAGGCATGTGCGCGCAGATCAAGCACACATATGAATTGAGCGGAATTTGGTATGCCGCGGGGTCACACTGAGCCACCCAACATCTGAGCAGTTACCGATAAAGTATAGAGATGGCGCTATTAATGATACATGCGAGAGAACGAGAAAACCAGTGACACTCAACTATTTTGTTTGTTTTCTCGTGTCTGCATTTCGTCTGCATTTATCGCCTGCTCGTCTTTAACTTTATGTTCTCTTGAATGAGATAATGAAGCGAAGTTCCATTGGTGGAAATGGTGAAAGCCAAACTATGAAGAAAAAAAAAATCAGAAAATCACCAAGATAAATTTCGGATTGCACGTCACGATGGTCGCCAGGGACGAATGGTGGACTATTTTGGACGGCAGCAAGATGACCCTATATCTGACAAGGTTAGATCACCAGACCAGATGTTAGATTCTAACGAACTTGTCTGACTTTTACTAACTTAGACATAGAATATTATGAGAACAACATCAGAGGGTCTACCACTGGCAATTTATAATAGTCATTGACATTAACATTGACTTTAGGCATATTAAAGTTTGGTCTATAGTCACTGAATCTATCTAGATCTGTTATTATTAATAAGATTGAATTGACACGAAATGTGGTGAATCATTCGTATGGGTCATTCCATGTAAAATCAGATTTTCCAAAATCTTCCCGGGTCACCGACTCAGGTTCTCATGATCTTTTTTTTTTTACACAAGTACCCACGTGTCTGATGAACACATGCAAAATATTTCTGCTTAATTCCAAGTAGTTTTTTTAGATATAATTTTTTTTAAATCCGGGTACCCACAATCCTATTTTACACTTGCGAATGCATTTTGAGCTTTTTTTCATTTTTAAAAGGCATTATCTCAGCTAGAAATGCAGATATAAAGCTCAAATTTGGAATACACCCTATTTGGGCACTCCAGATACAGCAGTAAATTTCAAAAATGGGATACAGAACTAATTTTTTTATTCTGTAGCCTCACAAAAATGGCAGTTTGTCCATTCTCGCAAAAAATTACAAAATTTCAAAGAGCTGTACTAAAGAAGGGATTCAATGGATAATCTTCATATTGTAGAATACACATATCTGGGGTACTAGTTATATGTGTATAAAACATTGTGGTCATAACTTGAAGGGTTTTTGAATTATTGACTCTTGAAAATGGAACATGATCATAGAATGTCAAAAATAGGCCTCCAGTCTCTTTATGATTTGACCATGTGGGCAAGTGCTCAGCCACTTCATAATTTTTTTTTTGTGGAGAGCATATTGATATACTAACTTTGTCAATTTTTTTTTTATCTAGCTCAAATGCCTTCAGAGTGAAAAAAATTTGCAAAGTAGGCTACCGTAACATGGCGCGAACCAATTTTGAACCTGTATTTGCATATTCAGAAAGCAATATATCAGCTCTGAATGGAAGCATAAAGCTCAAATTTGGTATTTACAATATTTGGCACCCCAAAATAATGGATCAACTTTGAAAGACAGATTCAAAAGTTGAGCTTATTTTTTTCTTTCATGGCATCATAAATTTAGCAATTCAGTCATCATTGCAATATTCAATTGATATTATCGAAACAATATGCCTGGTAAAAAGAAAATATTTTTATTCTACAATTAGCATAAAATAAACATTAATAACCATCATCAGATTTACTTTGTATAATTACAAAAAAGAAGAAATACAAAGTTTTTAACAGTACTTGACAGTACTTAAAATTCTTCAGCTTCAAATCCATATATATGAGAGAGCGAGAGAGAGTTCTATACCTATATATGTATTATATATACACATGTACATGTATATCATGTGTCTAATGGGAAGATTTTTCCAAGAATTTCACAGTAGTTTTCAACTTTTGAATTTCAGAAAAATATCTTTAACTTTTTTTAAGTCTGTTTCAGCAAGCTTGTATCACCTGCCACTAGCGTCAGCTATCAGTGGTGCTTCTACGGGGCACATAATATGCTGGAATGGCACCCAGCACTCGTCCTTTTGGTTTTCTGGAGGCCAAGAAAATTTGTTTCCTCTGTGTTCTTTCATAAAGTTAACATAAACATCTGTTCATCATCATTCCTTTGCATGACGTTTCCTATATACCAACTATTATCATAAATACAAGCAATGTATCTTCCAGGTTGGTAAAGATTAACATCAACAGGCAGAGTGGCAGGCTGATCTTGTGTCTGCTGGCTGGTTGACTGTTCAATTTCTGACCCTATGTAATATGAAGTGTACATATCATCTCCAGATACTCTCCTCATTTCCATTTTATTAGCAGATTGGGGTATGAAGGAGTGATGTGATTGAGTACCTGCTACCTTCTTTGTCGAGCTGAAGCGCTCGTCAAGTGAAAGATGAAGCATTGTCCTGAATATTCTGAGTCATGACAAAGAAAAAATGTTTTTTGTCCACATTGTTGGCTGCCCAGTTGCACATTCCCTCAGCTGTAAGAATTCCAGCATATTATGTGCCCCGTAGAAGCACCAATGATAGCTGACGCAAGTGGCAGGCGATACAAGCTTGCTGAAAGACTTAAAAAAAAGTTAAAGATATTTTCCTGAAATTTAAAAGTTGAAAACTACTGTGAAATTCGTGGAAAAATCTTCCCATTAGACACATGATATACATGTACATATAATAATACATATATAGGTATAGAACTAATATATATCAGTGCGTCAAGTACTGTTAAAAATTTTGTATTTCTGCTGTTTTTTGTAATTATACAAAGTAAATCTGATGGTTATTAATGTTTATTTTATGCTAATTCAGTATGTTGATATAAATGGTGATATTTCTAGACGTACCGAGGTAAAGTTTGGTGTTCCACAAGGTTCTGTCTTGGGTCCACTGCTTTTTTCTCTATATATGTTACTGTGGCAGCGGGGGCGTGGTCAAGCGCCGGTCTGTGACGGGAGGGCGGAGTCAGGGAAGGTAAGTGGCAGAATCACGTCACCTGAGAGCAATTAACCTGTGTTTGTGTGTCTTCCCAGTGACTGCGCCCTATATCAGGAGGGAGAGCGAGAGCAGAAGGAGCTGATCCCTGAACCAGACGCCGGTTGTGTGTGTGTCTGCACGAATAATTATTGTTAAACTGAAAAGTGTGGCAATAAAGCCGAATTATAAAACCTGATCTCTGTCCTGCCGTCCTCTGTGCTCCACCCACACGTAGGGAGTTTTACAGTGGTGCTGAAACCCGGGACAGTGGAGCACCAAACCAGCAGCCCCATGGAATCCTCCCCGTTCGCCGATCTGGTCCACGCCCTCGCCATGGCTCAGCAAAGCCAGCACCAGGCACTCGTCATGCTCCGAAAGGAGCAGGAGCGGCGCTTCGAAGCCCTGGTGCTGGCCCAGCAGGAAGATCGTGAGGTGTTCCGGCATCTCCTCGCGTCGGTGGGGTCCACCAGCGCTCCGGCCGCGGGCCCGTCTCCCCTCATTGTCACCAAGATGGGCCCGCAGGACGACCCCGAGGCGTTCATCACGTTGTTTGAACAGGTCGCCGAAGCCTCGGGGTGGCCGATGGAGCAGCGCGCGGCGCGCCTCCTCCCGCTGCTCACGGGAGAGGCGCAGCTGGCCGCGCTACAGCTCCGCGCCGACCGCCGGCTGGCCTACGCGGACCTCCGCCGGGCCGTCCTCCAGCGTGTGGGGCGCACACCGGAGCAACAGCGCCAGCGCTTCCGCGCGCTGCGACTGGAAGAAGTCGGCCGGCCGTTCGCGTTCGGCCAGCAGCTCCGGGACGCCTGCTGGCGGTGGCTGAGGGCCAACAATCGCGACGCCGAGGGAATTGTCGACCAGGTGGTACTGGAACAATTCGTCACCCGCTTACCAGCCGGAACCGCGGAGTGGGTCCAGTGCCACCGCCCGGCGTCGCTGGATCAGGCAGTCGAGCTGGCGGAAGATCATCTGGCGGCTGTCCCGGCGGCAGGACAGCAGATGGCATCGTCTCTTCTCTCCTCTTCTCTCTCTCTCTCTCTCTCTCTCTCTCCCTCTCCTCCTGTGTCCCGTCCTCGCCCCATTCCCCCACCGCGGAGGCGGGGGCCGGCACCACCCCAGCCGGCCTGCCGCACCCGCGGTGCCCTCCCGTTTCTCCCTTCTGTGTCTGTCTCTCCCCCACCTCAGGTGAGTGAGCCCCAGATCACTGGTGCAGAGGGAAAGCCCGGGCCGGTTTGCTGGCGCTGCGGGGAGCCGGGCCACCTTCATCAGCAGTGCACAGCAATGGAAGTGGGCGTGGTGGTTCGGATCCCCGATGCGCCAGAGGCCGCCCTCGATCGGGCCGGAGCGTATCGCATACCGGTGAGTATCCAAGGGGCTACATATCAGGTGTTGGTGGATTCTGGTTGTAATCAGACCTCAATTCGCCAAAGCCTGGTTCAAAACGAGGCATTGGGGGGAGCACAGGGGGTGAAGGTATTGTGTGTGTGCACGGGGATGTTCACAGCTACCCTTTGGTGTCGGTCCACATTATTTTCAGAGGGGAAAAATTTATAGTGAAGGCGGCGGTTAATCCTCGCCTTGCCCACTCTCTAATTTTGGGGACTGATTGGCCGGGATTTCGGGGTTTAATGACACGCCTAGTCGAGAGTGGGTCCTGCCATTTGACAGGGGGAGGTCCCGGTGTCGCTTTGGCGGCAGCAGCTGTCACAGAGCCGTCTACGTCATCTCCGCGTCAGAGTGAGGAGCCGCCGGCTCCTCCTCTCTCTATTGGGGAATCCCTCGCGGATTTCCCATTAGAGCAGTCGCGAGACGAGACTCTGCGGCATGCGTTTGACCAAGTGAGAGTAATCGATGGTCAAACGCTCCAGCCGAACGCCACCCCGTCCTTCCCCTACTTCGCGATTATGAAGGATAGATTATACCGAGTGACGCAGGACACTCAAACTAAAGAGCGAGTCACGCAGCTTTTAATTCCAAAGAGCCGCCGGGAATTGGTATTCCAGGCGGCTCACTTTAATCCCATGGCTGGACACTTGGGGCAGGATAAAACACTAGCCCGAATAATGGCCCGTTTCTATTGGCCGGGGATTCACGGTGATGTCCGTAGGTGGTGTACGGCATGCCGCGAATGCCAGTTAGTAAACCCAGCGGCCATTCCAAAAGCGCCTTTGCGCCCTCTACCGTTAATCGAGACCCCGTTTGAGAGAATTGGGATGGATCTCGTCGGGCCATTAGATCGGTCAGCACGAGGGTACCGCTTTATATTAGTTCTGGTGGACTATGCAACGCGATACCCGGAAGCAGTGCCTCTGCGCAATATCTCAGCACGCAGTATTGCAGAGGCACTCTTCCGCGTCATCTCCCGAGTTGGAATCCCGAAAGAGATTCTGACTGATCAAGGCACTATGTTTATGTCACGAACACTGCACGAACTGTATGGGTTATTGGGGATTAAGCCGATCTGCACCAGCGTGTATCACCCACAAACGGACGGTTTAGTGGAACGATTCAACTGCACCCTCAAAAATATTATTAAAAAATTCGTAAGTGAGGACGCACGTAACTGGGATAAGTGGCTCGAACCCTTGCTGTTCTCAGTGCGAGAGGTCCCCCAAGCCTCCACGGGGTTCTCCCCGTTCGAATTATTATATGGGCGTAAGCCACGCGGCATCCTGGACGTGCTGCGGGAAAATTGGGAGGAGGGACCTTCACAAAGTAAGAATGAAATTCAGTACGTTATGGACCTGCGCGCAAAACTCCACACGCTCACCCACCTAACTCAGGAGAATTTGCAGCAGGCCCAGGAATGGCAAGCCCGCCTGTACAACAAGGGTACGCACCTTAGAGAGTTCACTCCGGGAGATAAAGTACTCGTACTGTTGCCCACATCGAGCTCCAAATTGATCGCCAAGTGGCAAGGACCCTTTGAGGTCACACGGCGAGTCGGGGATGTCGACTATGAGGTGAGGCAAACGGACAGGGGTGGGGCGCTACAGATTTACCACCTCAACCTGCTTAAACTCTGGAACGAGGAGGTCCCCGTGGCGTTGGTGTCAGTAGTTCCGGAGAAGGCGGAGCTGGGGCCGGAGGTTCAAAAAGGGACATTGGCATCCCCTACCTCTCCGGTCCCCTGTGGAGACCACCTCTCCCCGACCCAACTCACGGAGGTCGCCCAGTTGCAGACCGAGTTTTCGGATGTGTTCTCGCCCCTGCCCGGTCGCACTAACCTCATAGAGCACCACATAGAGACGCCCCCGGGGGTGGTAGTGCGTAGCCGCCCTTACAGGCTACCCGAACACAAAAAAAAGGTGATTCGGGAAGAACTTCAGACCATGCTCTCGTCGAGGAGTCCTACAGTGACTGGAGCAGCCCGGTGGTCTTGGTACCCAAGGCCAACGGGTCGGTCCGGTTCTGTGTGGACTATAGAAAAGTCAACACGGTGTCTAAATTCGACGCGTACCCAATGCCTCGTATTGATGAGTTGCTCGATCGACTCGGCACTGCTCGCTTTTATTCGACACTGTATTTGACGAAGGGATATTGGCAGATCCCCTTGACTCCACTATCCCGAGAAAAAACGGCCTTTTCCACACCGTTTGGTTTACACCAATTCATCACCCTTCCGTTTGGGCTGTTTGGGGCGCCTGCGACGTTTCAGCGGCTGATGGACAGAGTCCTCCGCCCTCACGCCACGTATGCGGCAGCATATTTATATGACATAATCATCTATAGCAATGACTGGCAGCGGCACCTCGAACATCTGAGGGCCGTCCTTAGGTCGCTGAGGCGAGCGGGGCTCACAGCCAACCCAAAGAAGTGTGCGATTGGGCGGGTGGAAGTACGGTATCTGGGCTTCCACTTGGGCAACGGGCAGGTGCGTCCCCAAATTAATAAGACCGCAGCAATTGCGGCCTGCCCGAGGCCCAAGACCAAAAAGGGGGTGAGACAGTTCCTGGGGCTGGCTGGCTATTATCGCAGGTTTATACCTAATTATTCGGACGTCACCAGCCCGCTGACTGATCTCACTAAAAAGGGGGCACCAGATCCGGTCCAGTGGACGGAGCAGTGCCAGCGGGCTTTCTCAGAGGTAAAGGCTGCACTGTGTGGGGGGCCACTTCTACACTCCCCTGACTTTTCTCTCCCTTTTATGTTGCAGACCGATGCGTCGGACAGAGGGCTGGGGGCGGTTTTGTCCCAGGAGGTGGAGGGGGAGGACCGCCCTGTCCTGTATATCAGCAGGAAGTTGTCGGTGCGTGAGGGGCGCTACAGCACCATAGAGAGTGTCTGGCCATCAAGTGGGCGGTTCTCGCCCTCCGGTACTACCTGCTGGGGCGCCCTTTTACCCTCTGTTTGGACCACGCACCCCTCCAGTGGCTCCACCGCATGAAAGATGCCAACGCGCGGATCACCCGTTGGTATCTGTCGCTCCAACCCTTCAATTTCAAGGTGGTCCACAGGCCGGGGGCGCAGATGGTCGTGGCGGACTTCCTCTCCTGTCGGGGGGGGGGAGTCGGCTGCAGGCCGGACGGCTGCCCGGCCTGAGTCGGGCGGTGGGGGTATGTGGCAGCGGGGGCGTGGTCAAGCGCCGGTCTGTGACAGGAGGGCGGAGTCAGGGAAGGTAAGTGGCAGAATCACGTCACCTGAGAGCAATTAACCTGTGTTTGTGTGTCTTCCCAGTGACTGTGCCCTATATCAGGAGGGAGAGCGAGAGCAGAAGGAGCTGATCCCTGAACCAGACGCCGGTTGTGTGTGTGTCTGCACGAATAATTATTGTTAAACTGAAAAGTGTGGCAATAAAGCCGAATTATAAAACCTGATCTCTGTCCTGCCGTCCTCTGTGCTCCACCCACACGTAGGGAGTTTTACAGTTACCTCTGGGCGATATTATTCATAAACACTGTATTAGTTTCCACTGTTATGCTGAGGACACACAGTTGTATGTCTCTGCAAAACCTGATGAGAGACACCAGCTTAATAGAATTGAGGAATGTGTTAAGGACATTAGACACTGGATGCTTATTAATTTCCTTCTGCTTAACTCTGACAAGACTGAAGTACTTGTGCTAGGACCACATACAGCTAGAAGTAAGTTTTCTGATTACACAGTGACTCTGGATGGCCTTTCTGTTTCTTCACGTGCAGCAGTAAAAGACCTCGGAGTGATTATTGACCCCAGTCTTTCATTCGAAACTCACATTGATAACATCACCCGGATAGCTTTCTTTCATCTCAGAAATATTGCAAAGATAAGAAATTTAATGTCATTGCATGATGCAGAAAAACTAGTCCATGCTTTCGTTACCTCCAGGTTGGATTATTGTAATGCCTTACTGTCTGGATGTTCCAATAAGTGCATAAACAAGCTCCAGTTAGTTCAAAATGCAGCAGCAAGAGTCCTTACTAGAACTAGAAAATATGACCACATCACACCTGTCTTATCCACACTGCATTGGCTCCCAATCAAATTTCGTATTGATTATAAAATACTACTATTGACCTTTAAAGCACTAAATGGTCTCGCACCACAGTACCTGAGTGAACTTCTGCTCCTCTATGACCCGCCACGCCTACTTAGATCAAAAGGCGCAGGCTATCTGCTGGTACCTCGTATAGTGAAGGCTACATCAGGGGGCAGAGCCTTTTCTTACAAAGCCCCACAGTTATGGAACAGCCTTCCAAGTAATGTTCGGGAATCAGACACAGTCTCAGCATTTAAGTCTAGGCTGAAAACATATCTGTTTAGTCAAGCCTTTTGTTAATGGTGTTTATGAGGTAAAGGAGTAGATCTGGAGGGTCCTCAGACATAGAGTGTTTTGGTAAACTGGGACGTATGGATGCTGTCAGTCCCCACTCGCGTTTGCTGACGGTGTAGTGGCTGGCTGCTTTATGTCCTGGGGCTCCCTCATGCCTGTGTTACCTTCTGGCTCTCTCCTTTTAGTTATGCTGTCATAGTTAGTTGCCGGAGTCCCTGCTTGTACTCGGTGCAATATGTATACTGCTCCTACTTATTCAGGTGACATTGGGCATACCTAACAACCTGTGTTTTCTTTCCCTCCCCCCCACCCCAAATCTGTCCCTCTGAGTTACATGGAGTCAACAGGAAATCTTTTGGTGGAGAGGGTGGAGACCTCGACTGGCTATCGTAGCCTGCAGGGAATCGGCCGTCAGACATTCTGTCACATGTCCCAGACCCAGTGAAATGTAACTGAATTGTCTTGGCCAGCCCTAAGGGTCCCATCTGCATCTCATCATTGCTGAGGAGTGTGCTCCCATCACCCAATCAAGCATCCAGCCAGAGCAGGTCATGATATTTTTTACCATATTAACATGCCATTGTTGTGTGTTATGCCTGATGTAAAGACTCTCATCTCTGCGAGCCTACCACACAGCCTACACACAATACTTGTCATTTTTAGGGCATACCTAACAACCTGTTTTCTTTCTCTCTCTCTTCCACCCCCCAATCTGTCCCTCTGAGTTACATGTTGATCCTGGGATTGAGATGCTGGCCTCTTCTGCCCCTCGGACCTGCTTGATCCATCCTGGTGCCCTGTGTCTGGTTGGAGTTTTATCGCACCGCTCCTGTGAAGGACGGCCCCATGAGGACAGTTGAGGGTTATACCTGTTAAAACTGTTAATATTATAGTCAGGCTGTCTGTTGTTGCCCAAATGAGGATGGGTTCCCTTTTGAGTCTGGTTCCTCTCAAGGTTTCTTCCTCATGTCGTCTGAGGGAGTTTTTCCTTGCCACCGTCGCCACAGGCTTGCTCATTGGGGATAGATTAGGGATAAAATTAGCTCATGTTTTAAGTCGTTCAAATTCTGTAAAGCTGCTTTGCGACAATGTTTATTGTTAAAAGCGCTATACAAATAAACTTGATTTGATTTGATTAATTGTAGAATAAAAACCCTTTCTTTTTACCAGGCATATTGTTTCTATAATTTCAATTGAATATTGCGATGATGACTGAATTGCTAAATTTATGATGCCATGATAGAAGAAATAAGCTCAGTAAGTTATGGGAAAGGGTATTGGAGGTGAGCTTGAGAAGAAGCAATCTGTGAACAGCAGCATGGGTTTATGCCAAGGAAGAGCACATCGGACGCAATTTTTGCTTTAAGAATGTTGATGGAGAAGTACAGGGAAGGCCAGAGAAAGCTACGTTATGTGTTTGTAGACCTGGAGAAGGCATACGATAGAGTGCCGAGAGATGAGTTATGGTATTGTATGAGAAAGTGTGGAGTGAATGAGACGTATATTAGAGTGGTGCAAGACATGTATGAGAACAGTGAAACAGCAGTGAGGTGTGCAGTTGGAACGACTGAATGGTTCAAGGTGAAGATGGGACTTCATCAAGGATCTGCTTTGAGTCCTTTCTTGTTTCCCATAGTGATGGATAGCTTGATGGACGAAGTGAGGCAAGAGTCACCATGGAACATGATGTTTGCGGATGATATTGTAATATGTGGTGAAACATACATGTCAACCTATACGGAATGTCCATATTTTATACGGATTTGATTCAATAAATGTAGTATACAGGTGTACAAATAAAGTTATATGGATTCTTTAAAAAAACTTCAATATTTATTTAGAGCTATAATCAATTCCCACGATGATAAAAGAGCGCATAACATTTACAAACGTACTGTACACCACAGAAAGCACAGACAGCCAGTAAAGAGTATTATGAAATCGCGCGTTATCTTGTGGTAGCGAGACTTCGTTCCACTTTTGATCATGCGCACACCGCATTGCGAGAATCCCGGCAACCGGGAAATAACATTTTGTTTGAAAGGCGTATTTCCACCTGAGCGACTTTCAATAGCAACTGAAAAGATTCTGAATGCGCACTCCGGCAAAGAAATTCAAAACACAATACAGCGGTAGGTTTCTCCCTGTGTAAAGTCAAACTGGTTTTTAAATGGTGTTTGTTTACATTTGGCAAACACAGGGGAAAAATGTGTTTAGAAAACTGGAAAAAAGTGTGTGTTTGAAAGTGAGATCACTGCAACTCAGCTGATTGACTGGAACGAGCATTGCTAGTTAGCCGATTATCAATTGCAGCTGGGCTCGTTGCAGCTGAGTGTGAGCTGCAAACTGAAGGCTCATAGGTGTGTTAAATCAGCTGATTAGTTGTGGGGTGGTGGGAGACTAGTAAGAGTTACTCTAACGCTACGTTCACACTGCAAGGCTTAATGCTCAATTCCGATTTTTTTGTGAAATCCGATTTTTTTGTGAGGTCGTTCACATTAACAAATATATGCGACTTGTATGTGATCCTCAGTATGAACGAAAAGCGACCTAAAAGTGTTCCGCATGCGCATTGCAGGATATGACGACGTCACACGCAGTGAGCATGGCCAGTGTTTACGGAAGTACAACCGCCCGGTTGCGGTATGACCCATCCAATCTAGCTTGAATAGCTGTATCCCCCCAAACGGAAAATCAGCTCCCTAACCTCTGCGTCCTTCCATTGAGAAGATTCAGAACCTTCACAGCCCGAAGCGTCCCTCGCATTGATGTCATGCGCAGGGGCGCAGATACGTTTTTTGAACTGGGGGGGACAAAGCTGCCAGCAAACCAACCCCAATATGCCTGTCAAACTTGTTGTGGGTTACCATAGCAACCAAGCTCGAGCTCGCAACCTGTGCAGTCTGCGCAGCTCAACCAACCGAATATCAGTCTTTGTTTTGTTTTATGCGAGTTGTTGCAACTATGTATACACTGCCATGCACCTCAATAAACCGAATGGTAATTAGTCTTTTGATTTTTCCGTGAGGTTTGCCTTATGCAAAGAAAGACAGCATAGACGTTTTTTCCTCCCTATAAGTGGGGGGGGACTGAACGAAGTGAATTTAAATCTGGGTGGGACGAATCCCACCCGTCCCACCCTCTATCTGCGCCCGTGATTATGCGCCATGTTGTTGTAACTTTTTTTGAGAGACCCGCCGCCTACTTCAGCGCAGAATAGTGACGTTTGTGGCTTGTTAATGACGTGTAAGTCGGATGAATGCGACCTGGCGGTTCAGACTGAAGTCGCATATGAAAAGAGCGGATAGGAATCGGAATTAGGACCACGTATCCAAACGGCCTGGGTCGGATTTGAAAAAATCGGATCTGTGTCATTCATATTGTCAATAAAAGATCGGATACAGGTCACATATGGGCGAAAAGATCGGATTTGAGTCACTTCAGCCTGCAGTGTGAACGTAGCCTAAAACTGTTGTGCTTCTGACCTACTTGAGCTAACACTGTGCAAATGTGGCATTTGGGAAACTGGAGAGGCAGCCGGTAAGCATTTGTATTTTGTTCTGCTTTATTGAATGTTGAAATTTATTGTGCTGCATCTCTGTGTTTGGTATTTGCTTTGACAATGCGTGGCCATGCAACAGTGTTGGGTGTTGGGCTTTCTATTTGAATACACGCAGTGCAGTGTTTGTACTCCATTGTTGGTGTCTCGTTGTTGTGTGGTTAAGTATAAACCTGGGCACAGATTCCTTCATTGCAATATTTATCTGCATTATATGGTACTGGTAGTTGCAGTGGATTTGTGGGCTACTTAAAGCAGCTGTGAATGGCCAAATTGAGCGTACTGCTATGGCTTGTGTGGTTGTATTGGTTCTTCTGGTAGTTTATTTCCTTGTGATTTTAATGTGTATACGAAGTAGTTAAATCTTATTTTTCTACAGTCATATTTATCTGGTTTGTAGTTTAAAATATTTATTCTCATATGTCTATTTTGCATAAGTATTTAAGGCGTATTTGCATAGTGCATTTCGACATGCGTATTTTGCACAGAAGCACTGCATTTTTGTATTTTAACTGTTAATAATTGTTGTGGTGGTTTTTCTATTTTTATATTTTCAAAAGGTTTTTCACCTAAAGAGAAAATTAAAGACAAAGCTAAAGGAAAAAAGTGTTAAGAGCTAAAGAGAGAATTAAAGACTTGAGCTAAAGACCCGTTAACTGTTTCTACCATCTACCTGCCATTGCAATTTTATGGATGTGCCTTGAACTTTAATAAAAAGAGAAAAAAAAAGAGGAAACAGTAGCAGTTGTCTTGTCGAATCCTTTGACTGAAGTCCAATTACCCTAAACCTCCACCAGATGCCACAATCCTTTATTCAAGTTGGGGAAATTGCACAGAAATAACCAAACAAAACTGACATGACTTGACACCCTGAATGGAAGGACCTTTTCAAATGGCATAATCCAACCGGCAGCCTCCAAAAACGACGAATACGCACACTGCACACTGTGTGTGCGCGTGACATCAAAGTTGCAGCATCGGGAGTGTATGATGTGAAAGAACATTTCAAATCGAAACTAAACATCAGCGGAATGCAAGCCAAAGGCAAAATCAGGCATTGATGACAGTATTTGCGCACTCAAAAACTGATATGCCAACAACTGGAAAAGACAGAAAACACAAGGTAGTGGGCGTTTTAGTTCAAGTTAGGCAGTGCTCTGTTTACCCCACAGTAATGCTGACTGTGAGAGAGTTTTCTCGCAAGTCAGGAAGATACACACAGAGAGCAGAAAGAACCTGAATGCAGACACACTGACCTGGCCTACTGCAGTGCAAGATCAACACAGACACTTGCTGTGACATGCAGCCTAGTGAGGTATTGGTGCAGAGTGCTAAAAAAGCTGTCATGGAGTACAATTCAGAACATTAGAGTGACAATGTGTTTTTGTCAAACATTGGAGCTTTGTATTCATTCTGAAGGTTTATTGTTATTAATATTGAATAAAAAAGTAACTGGGATATATCTGTTAATTATCATTCAAATTTTAGGTAAATTATTTTAATTTGCATCTTATAAGGATTTTATAAGGGAAATAAGGATTTTGGAGGTTGGTTATACAGATTTGATTGACCAAAGGTTGACATGTATGGGTGAAAGTAGAAAGGAGGTTGAGCTGGGTTTGGAGAGATGGAGGTATGCATTGGAACGAAGAGGAATGAAGGTGAGCAGTAGCAAAACAGAATACATGTGCATCAGTGAGAATGGGGATGAGAGTGTAGTGAAGATGCAAGAAGTAGACGTAAAGAAAGTTGGTGAATTCAAGTGCCTGGGGTCAACTGTGCAGGAAAATGGGGGCTGCGATAGTGAGGTGAGAGAGAGTGCAGGCAGAGTGGAGCAGTTGGAGAAAGATTTCGGGAGTCATTTGTGATAGTAAAATCCCAGCAAAAGTGAAAGGTAAGCTGTATAAGACAGTAGTGAGACCAGCTGTGATGTATGGATTGGAGACCGTACCCTTAACGAAGAGAGAGGAGGCAAAGTTGGAGGTGGCGGAGTTGAGGATGTTAAGGTTTGTGATGGGAGTGACAAGGTTGGACAGGATAAGGAACGAGCACATCAGAGGGACAGTACATGTGGACAGCTTGGGAATTAAGCTAAGAGAGAGGAGACTGAGATGGTATGGGCACATCCTGAGAAGAGATGCAGAGCACGGTGGAAGGAGAAATGTTGAGGATGGAGCTGCCAGGCACACGAAAACAAAGAAGGCCAAAGAGGAGATACATGGATGTGGTGAGAGAGGACATGAAAGTGGTAGGTGTGGTAGAGAGCTGTGGTGACCCCTAATCGGGAGCAGCCAAAAGAAGAAAAAGAAGGTGCAATAATAACTGTATTTAATCAAACTAATGAAACTGGCCAAATGAATCTTATCCCAGTCAGTAGATATCACTCCGGAAGTCCAGAAAGACCATGAGTTATTTATTTATTCTTTGCTAAATTCTGTTATCTTGATATAATGACTTTCTTGATTTTGAAATAACAAAAAGGTATTTTCTTCAGAACTTACTTTTTCTCATGATATCAAAATGTACAGTTAAGCCTCACTCACAACCCGCCATAAGTGTTTTGGACACGCATGGGTCGCAGGGTTTGGTAACTCGCAGCCATGCTGCAGGGTCACGATGAACCCGGGGGAAAGTTTGGGGGAGGAGTACGGGCAAAGTATTTGTCAAGTACAGGTTGCACACCTGACTTCCTCGAGGCGTGGGAAAAAATTGTGCCGTTAGCCTGTGGAAAGCATATATCTGACGCGTGTGTTCAGTGTTGGGTGGAGTGCGTGAGACTTGCATTTTACCAGTTTCCTGCGCTCCGAGTTCGGGCCGTATTTGTGAAGCGTGTGTGATGCATGTGATTAGCACGTTACAATCACTCATAACTTGCGTGTGACGCAAGCCAGGAGTGGGGATAAAATCACCGTGTCTGCAGCATTCTGCATCTGACTTTTGACTGAAGAACATTGGATATTTTGCGGGAAAAAATTAAACATTTTCAGTTTAAAGTTTAGAAAATGGACCCCAAGAAGAAGCGAGCAAAAGTGAAGTAACCCAGCCTGAAACAGCAAAGGGGGAGGAAGAGTTTGATGATGGTAGCAGCACCGGCGAGCCCTGCACGGACAGGGAGAAGTTTGCCTTCAAGCTGGCAGAAGGCACAGCACCCCGTCAGAGGGATTTTCACAGGTAAATGCACATGCTTTAAACATTCATTTCAGTATCTATATGCTTATGTAATTAATATTATATATGCTGATTTTCATGTATGTTTCAGCTAACGACGCCCAGAAGTGAGGACATTGCAATCCCATCATCGCTGTCAGGCCATTGTGCCATGCTCAGTGATGAGGACAAGGACATCCCGACACCCCGTCCCACCACTCAGTAGGATTAGGAGCAGGACAGCAGCTCAGTCAGTGTGTTTCAATGTCCAAACTGTTGGGCTATTTAGTTGGGATTTTTTACAATGTAATAAAACGCGTTATTCCCTTATGTTTTATTATTTGACGTTTGCATGGTAAATTAATACATACTCAAACAGCAAATGAGGTGGTCTTCTTCCCTTCTACAATGCTACTTGCTACATGATTGGTCCCTTGGTTCCTCCCCAATATACAGTTAGGGCCATAAATATTTGGACAGAGACAATTTTTCTAATTTTGGTTCTGTACATTACCACAATGAATTTTGAACAAAACAATTCAGATGCAGTTGAAGTTCAGACTTTCAGCTTTAATTCAGTGGGTTGAACAAAATGATTGCATAAAAATGTGAGGAACTAAAGCATTTTTTAAACACAATCCCTTCATTTCAGGGGCTCAGAAGTAATTGGACAAATTAAATAATTATAAATAAAATGTTCATTTCTAATACTTGGTTGAAAACCCTTTGTTGGCAATGAATGCCTGAAGTTTTGAACTCATGGACATCACCAGACGCTGCGTTTCCTCTTTCTTAATGCTCTGCCAGACCTTTACTGCAGCAGTTTTCAGTTGCTGTTTGTTTGTGGGCCTTTCTGCCTGAAGTTTAGTCTTTAACAAGTGAAATGCATGCTCAATTGGGTTGAGATCAGGTGACTGACTTGGCCATTCAAGAATATTCCACTTCTTTGCTTTAATAAACTCCTGGATTGCTTTGGCTTTATGTTTTGGGTCATTGTCCATCTGTATTATGAAACGCCGACCAATCAGTTTGGCTGGATTTGAGCACACAGTATGTCTCTGAATACCTCAGAATTCATCCGGCTGCAAAAACTGTAGATTTTGCCACTCCTAATATTGTAGCAATTCCTCGGATGTTTTTTTTCCTGTTTTCGCAGCTTAAAGGAACAGTCCACCGTACTTCCATAATGAAATATGCTCTTATCTGAATTGAGACGAGCTGCTCCGTACCTATCCGAGCTTTGCGCGACCTCCCAGTCAGTCAGACGCAGTCAGACGCGCGGTCACTCCTGTTAGCAATGTAGCTAGGCTCAGTATGGCCAATGGTATTTTTGGGGGCTGTAGTTAGATGTGACCAAACTCTTCCGCGTTTTTCCTGTTTACATAGGTTTATATGACCAGTGATATGAAACAAGTTCAGTTACACAAATTGAAACGTAGAGATTTTCTATGCTATGGAAAGTCCGCATTATAATGACAGGCGTACTAACACCTTCTGCGCGCTTCGACAGCTCATTGATACCTTCACCTCTCGGAGCTCCGTATCAATGCGCTGCCGAAGCACGCAGAAGGTGTTAGTATGCCTGTCATTATAGTGCGGACTTTCCATAGCATAGAAAATCGCTACGTTTCAATTTGTGTAACTGAACTTGTTTCATATCACTGGTCATATAAACCTATGTAAACAGGAAAAACGCAGAAGAGTTTGGTCGCATCTAACTACAGCCCCAAAAAATACTATTGGCCATACTGAGCCTAGCTACATTGCTAACAGGAGTGACAGCGCGTCTGACTGACTGGGAGGTCGTGCAAAGCTCGGAGAGGTACGGAGCAGCTCGTCTCAATTCAGATAAGAGCATATTTCATTATGGAAGTATGGTGGACTGTTCCTTTAAGGATGGCTTGTTTCACCTGCATGGAGAGCTCCTCTGACCGCATGTTTTCTTCACAGAAAAATCTTCCAAATGCAAGCACCACACCTCAAATCAACTTCAGGCCTTTTATCTGCTTAATCGAGAATGACATAACAAAGGAATTGCCCACACCTGCCCATGAAATAGCCTTTGAGTCAATTGTCCAATTACTTTTGGTCCCTTTAAAAACAGGGTGGCACATGTTAAGGAGCTGAAACTCCTAAACCCTTCCTCCAATTTTAATGTGGATACCCTCAAATGAAAGCTGAAAGTATGGACTTTATGTCCATTATGTAACTATAACTTGAATATGTTTCAGTAAACAGGTAAAAAAAATTGTCAGTGTCCAAATATAATATATGGACCTAACTGTATATACCCAGAGTCTTGCCCCTCGTGTTGCGTGTGCTGCGTGCACACCACACATAGGGGTAGAAAGTGAGATGTACTTCTGTCTTGCGGGCCGCACAAATAGCAAGTGTGGAATACTTATGTAGTACTTCTGAGGCACGTCACTCATACAATGACTGTGCATCACTCATGCGACTGATTTGTATCCACTAAAAGAGAAGCTGAAGACAAACACACATCTCTCTCTCTGAAGATTTCAGCTCTGACAGCGCTCACTGACTCACCGTTGGAAGCGGTTCTCCTCCTCTATCTTTGTCAGGAAACTTAAAGCTACAGTTTTACCTCTGACTGTTACAGTGAGCCGACACTGGAGACTCCTTCCTTAAGTTAAACAAACAAACAAAAACATCTTCCGACAGAAAACTTCACCATACCAATTATACCCTTTTTTTCTTCTCATCTCATTATCTCTAGCCACTGTATCCTGTTCTACAGGGTCGCAGGCAAGCTGGAGCCTATCCCAGCTGACTACGGGCGAAAGGCGGGGTACACCCTGGACAAGTCGCCAAGTCATCACAGGGCTGACACATAGACACAGACAACCATTCACACTCACACCTATGGTCAATTTAGAGTCACCAGTTAACCTAACCTGCATGTCTTTGGACTGTGGGGGAAACCGGAGCACCCGCAGGAAAACCACGCGGACGCGGGGAGAACATGCAAACTCCACACAGAAAGGCCCTCGCCGGCCACGGGGCTCGAACCCGGACCTTCTTGCTGTGAGGCGACAGCGCTAACCACTACACCACCGTGCCACCCAGGGGCATATCAAGCTTTCCAAAAGTGGGGGTGTTCTGGAATGGGGAAGCCATATCATTAGAAATCGGTTTATGGCTATATACACGCCCGGCGTGTACACTGTGATGTACTGTCAATGACCGATATGGAACTTTTTCATCCCCATGGTCCATGGATGCAAATGAAAGGGAGGACAGCAGAAAGCCTATAAATCCAGTTGACTCCAGCCAAGTTCTGCATTTCATGCAGAGATCTATCATGTTGGGTTTTGGTGTTGTTACTGCCAGGGCTATGTAATTATTCAGTAAGTGAAGGCAAAAAGTATTGAGTGATAATTCTAGGTAACAGGATACTGTTCTATAACAGAGATGTCAGTATTGCTGCCTACACTGGTATACACTGATATAAACAAAACCAAAAACTTCACAAAGCCCAAGAAGTCATACACAGTGTATAGATCATACACCATCATGCATAACAGTGTGGACTGGGATCGCTTTGTGTGAGCAGGAGGCCTGGCTAATCAGTTCATGTTGGAGAAGCGCAGCATCCTGGAAGGACCTCTTTAGTATAGCATTCAAATAAGACGGAGCAGTTCCTGCTTTTAATGTCTAATTATTCAAACTTGTGTACAAAACTTGTTTGCATCATGCATTACATCAGGTTTAATGCATAAAATTTGAAAATGATACAATAGACTACACATACAACAAACACTTAATGGCCAAATAGCATTACTGTACAACAATTATTGAACATTCATTCGATTTGAAATGCTTTTAAATCTCAATTAACACAATCTTTTAGGGCATGGCACCTGGGACAACTGTTTGAACGACGGCATCGCAAGCGCTTTGAGAAGGGTCTGTGTGCAGAGCCGCAGAGCCAGGCACAGTAAGCACCGCATGCGACGTCAAACCTGGAACGGTGAATCAGGAGCGGTAAAACTGGTGTTGGCTCTGCAGCCAGATACTGTATTATTGAGCGCTTTCGGCACGCTACACAAACTGGCTATTATATTCACGCAACTGCTGATTGGTCGGGTGAGAAAAACTGTTTTGAGTCCGTTGCGTGGCTGTTTTTTGTCTAACATTATGGCATAGACCGTGGAACGCATTTGAACAAAGGGGGGGCCACAATCACAAGAGGGTGTCACCGAAATGTTAGGTCGGACATGATGCATATAGGCTACATTATACACGGACACGCACGTAATGCTATCAGTCATGACAGCCAGCACAGAACCGCGCAGATTAAAATGCACAAGAAAAGCACCTCGGTGGTCGGTGGTAACTCAACTTAAACTGCTTGCTTGTACCAGTACTAAAGCACTATAGAGAGAAACACTGAACACAGAGAAGTGCACTCGGCAGTGCTCAGTCAGAGGAAAGTATGGGAATATGCCTGCAGTTTTGTCAGAGCTGCGTGTGTGTCCACACGCGAGTGCGCGTCTGTGTGTGTGTGCACGCGTGTGTGCGTTTCCACAATATGCCAGCACATAACTGCGCAGAATAAAATGCCAAAACAGCCAACACTAATAACCCCAACATCAGTTATGACTTTAGTCCACAATATGCCAGCACAGAAGGCTATACATAGATTAATCTTGGCGTATCAGGTATAAATATTCTTTCCCCCCCCCTTGATTTTGAATCCAAGTACACTCATTATTTGAATGCGGTGTAGCTCCTTGTCCTAGGCTACGGCAGCTCAATCCACTAGCACTAGGTGTCACTCAAGCACTTCAACTGGTTCAAATGAAAAACCAAACGGTGATGGGCAACGAGGACGCTGAACATTGATGACGCTGAATGATGAACGGACGGATAAAAACATGATTCCCCGCGTAATTTCCTTTGGATTTAAAGAATACTCCAATACAAATAGCAAACGCATTGCTACGTGCAGAACATGTGGAGCCACAATTTCGGACAGCCAGTCAACCACATCAAACTTCGTTCGTCACCTGAGGCTGCATAAGGAAAAGTAAGTAACAAAGCTAGGCTACAGCTAGCAAGAATCTGTACAGGCTAGTTGGTGGCTAGAAGTGGAATGTGTTAATGTATTAACGCTGTCAAGGATTTGTTTTGCTTTGCTGAATATAAAATAGTGAAGTAGATTTTTTTATTGGATTGCTTTTGTGTTCAGTCTAGTGTTAGATTATGTGGGCTAGGCTACCAGTTAACACACATTGGGAAGGCATAGCCAGAAGGTGGTGATTTGGTCAGAGCAGAGAACGTTTACAAGATTGTTATAAAGGCTCTGGTCAGAACGACACAGACTTATGATAAGAACCGGACAGCAAAGGATAAAACGTGAATCAAATAAACAGTTACCCAGGCTGCAAACTAAGTATGTAAAACAGAAGTTCGCTCTTTGCAATGGGAAAGTCAGTGCTTGTCATGAAAGGCATTTAAACCACTGAGACGAGATGGCTAGCAATGCAAGTTAAACCAGGCGTTTAACTGTTTGCTACGTACTGCACCAAGTCGTGGACGCTGTGCGATGTGTGTTATTAGTGCTGGGATTACGTGTCATCAGAGACGTTCAATTCTATTCTCTTCCTCTCTCTGGTGTCATGTAGGCAATGTGAATAATGGGCCATTTGGGCTATGTAAAATGTAAGCTCAGCTGACGTTTTATAGCGCAGTACATCCCGACAGATTGGAGTGTAGCCTACTCCGACGCGAAGCATTATCCCACAGTCTTACCCAAACGACAGGGCACACAATGCCTCTACATAGCGTGGCTTTACCAGTGCATTTATTAGTCTCTGGCGAGAAACCAAATTCGCCAAAAGCACGCAACTTGGATCTGGAGGATTCTACTGAACATTCTGAAATTCACAACAACTGTTTATTCTACTTTATTATACGGCTCTCTAGAATGTTGCCAGGGCTTCATTCTCACATTCTGGCCAGAGCCCTAGAGGACTCTGATTCTGGCTACATCGTCACAACGTTCTGTGTTTACTGAGGCTACCGGTATTTTAGCGAGTGTTTAGTGAATGCATTGTGGTCTAGCTAAACTGCATCCTGGCTGGCTTGTATTAAACATTATACTGTGTATAAACAAATATGTTCAGATTAAATGAACTCAGACTTTGATATTGAAAATGATAAAAACATGTTAATGTCTACATGATTAAAAACAGAAAACAAGTAGGCCTACTAATTTTACATTTTTTTTTCTTGTTTAGATTTGCAGAATATCTGAAGAACAAGATCATCCCAAGTGAGACAGAGCAGCCGTCCATTTCTGGATTCCTTACTGCAAAAGATAGACAGTACAATGCTACCCACCCACAACAAAAAGCCATCACAAATTCAATACTAACAGATTTGGTCATTGGGTGCAACATCCCTCTCTCAGTAGTGGAGAACAGATATTTCCGGAATTTTTTGTCAGTTAGTTGGTCTCTCTCACACACACAAACGTACTCAAGTCACGTTGTATTGTGTTAAAGGCATGTCATGTTGTATGTTGGGACAGTGCCTAACTTCAGAAGGAAAACCATTCTTTGATTCTAAAAGTACACAGATCATCTGTTAGCTTGGACTTTGAGTTTCATGTCTTAAAATGCACATGAAAAGCATTTTTATGTGAAAAATGACATGAATGAAATGAAAAGAAAATGATTTTTGTTACACAGTACCAGTACTAGTTTTGTTTAGAATTTTGTTTTAATTTCTCACTAATTTTCCAATAAAAAATTAAAGGAAATGGTCATACTTTCACTCACTCATTCTCACACCCTTAGCCTCAGATGTACACTGACTCACTCAAACTAAACTCACTGAAAATTTAGGATGCTTTACTAACGTTAACTAATTAATCATTGTCTCCTCTGAGATTCTTTGATTGTCTTGGGGCACAAGCTCTAAAACATTTTAAAATGGAAAAGAATGGGTGTACTGTAGTTACTTGTGCTGACTCTATGAATCATTGACATTACATTACATTTAGCAGACATTTTTATCCAAGGTGACTGGAAAAGGAGGACATACACTGCAGTGTGGAGAGGTAATACATTTGTGATCAAAAATGTGTTGATTGCCTGTAGAATAAATGGTGACTTGTTAGGGACTTGGACTTGGACTCGACTTGGGTAGGACTTGGACTTGACTTGGTCAAAAGTGCCTTGACTTGTGACTTGACTCGGACTTGAGTGGTAGGACTTGAGACTTACTTGTGACTTCCACATTAGTGACTTTGTCCCACCTCTGGTTCTTGGTCATTGCCTGGTAACAGCAAATTTATAACGGGCCATGTCTCAACAGACTAAGAAGTTATTTCAATGACATTTAATAACATTTTGTTTATCCTGAGGACCGAAAGTAAATGAAAATGTGAACAAACCTTAGCTGTAATAAGATGGCGACCACCGGCTCCAGGGACGACCCACTGATGTAGGCATATTACCCAGCCTGACACAAAATATTTGTACGCATCCAAACTCTTGTACGCTTTCAGATCAATACCTGTGTATGGCGATGGGTTTTTAATGACATAGGTATACAGATCATGTGGGCCGAAGTCAGGTAAAGACGAGGGCTTCGTGTACTTCCGTACGTCAGTGAACAATCCTGGTGGAAGCAGGTAAACGTCGTTCTCTAAGCCTGCTAACCTCAATTTTTGCAAATACCTCTCCCTCTGCTCGCCCTGTAAATGCCCTACATCACTGGATAGTGAAGGTGTTTTCTGCATCTCGCTCCTTTTTCTTTTATGTTTTTCATTTGTCGCCTTCCTCGCATTCAAACCGATTCGAGCCGAAGTCCACTACATGTCCAAAATGGCGGTCGCATTTACTAAGGTCTGAAAAGGGTCTATAGAAGTAACCAATGACTTACCCTTAAAACTTCCCAAAGGCCTGCCTGCGTCTGTCATTGGCCTGCACGAACTCCTTTGCGATGGCTGTCATGTCAGTTTGTTCCAGAATGTCACGGTGAATATGGCAGTTCATCAAGTCATTCAGTCTCTTTTGTGTCATTGTGGATCGGAGGTATGATTTCAGTCGACGAAGTGTGGAAAACGAACGCTCTGCTGATGCCGAGGGCACGAAGGCCAAAAGCCAGGGCACCGAGGCCATAAAATAAAACAATGATTTTAAGTTCATGTCTATAATGAATTTAATTTAAGGACTAATGACTCTTCTGAGGAAGATTGGAGTCCCGGTCAAAACTATCAAGCAGGTAAAGAAACATCTACAATATTATGCCTGAAGATAAGAAAATATTGAACACATCTAAATTTATCAATCCATCACTCACTTCAAAAATTGTAAAACTTATTAAACCTATATCCTCCCATAATTTTTGTTCAATTGACACCAAATGTGCAAGATCATCTTCAGACTGTACTACTACGCAGATTTTTGATTAATCAAAATTGAGCCTGGAGTTCATCAAAATGTTTGACTGTAAATGGAACATATACTAGCATGCAGGCTACTGATTAACCCATAAGAGCCCAGACCGATTTCTCAATCAAGGAAAATTATTGAGGAAATAAAATGAACTAAATAGATGACAAAGAAAACATTTCTGACCTTTTATTTTTTTAAATAGCACTTTCATGTCTCAAGATCTGAAATATTAAATTGCAAATTTGCAGAACACTGCAACACTATTACACTGTTAACCCCAAAGTTCATTCTATGCAAAAGGTTTGAGTGAATACCACTTTTAAAGATTAGTTTTATTGCATTACTTAAACAGTATGAGTATATGAAGAGTATGAGACAGTCATTGGGTTACTCATTTTTGTAATTTAAACAAACTAAAACTATTATGTTTTACCTCAGGCCACAGCACTGCCCTGTTGTGATTGGCTCAAAACTCAAGACAAGTTGAGTTGATGGCTACAGAGGAAGTTGCACCATTTTCTAATTTACGCAGAACAATTTAAGATCTTTGCACTTTTGACAGCAAGCTAATTAGCATGTTAGCGGCTACAGTCGGTACTTGGCACGTTAAAAGTGGGTCAATGTTGTAACAACATAACGTTACTGTACAAGCAATGCTTATTTAATGCTAACAAACTTAAGCCCTATATGTTGAAATTCCTCTCTTATTCGTTCGTTAATTTATCACACAGTCTTACCTCAGTCAATTTCTTCCCTCCTTCAGTGAAAATTCAATGTCTCTCAGACGCGGACACAAGTGGGCGGGAGATGCATTTGATTAAGTCTCCTGATTGGCTGGTGATAGATTGGTGTCATTATAGCTCGTCGGAGCAGTTCATGTCAGGCTTGAGTCCGCTCAACGTCAAAAAATATTGGTTTAGCCTATTTTTTAAATAATTTTCAAAAAGTTACCCGGGCCAGGGCCCCCCTGGCCTGGGCGGTTCTGCGGTCTATGCTTATGGCAATAGTTTACTTCCTTGTTACACATTTTATAGTAGCTGTATAATTTTCATAATGATGTCATTTTAATCTGACAAAAGTGCGGGGGATGAAATTGTGTTTCAACAAAAGTGGGGGGGATGAAATTGTGTTTCAACAAAAGTGGGGGGGATGAAACGTACGCATCCCCCGCGGGTGATACGCCCCTGGTGCCACCCCTGGTGTTCAGAATTGCGGTGCCAGGTCTTAATTATTTTGACCTTTAAAAGTAGTAAACAGGCACCCTTGTCAGACATAGTGGCTCCCAACTCGTTAGTTGTCAGGGCATGTTACAACATGCCAACTTCAGACACCCTGGCGCCACTGTCCATCACACGCCAACTTCAGACACCCTGGCGCCACTGTCCATCACACTGTGCTGCGTGGACTATATAAGATGCGCACAAACATCGAAGAAAACACAGCACACATCAGACGGGGACTCCATGCAACACCTGCTTCTCATCAGTGAATATTTGGATCCGTTTCTCTCTTTCTTTCTCGGTTTCATTTCTTTCTTGCTTTCTGTCTTTCTATCGCGGACGTGTCAGGATCCAACGTCCATCATTTGTGCCGTGTGAGCATTCCGTGCGTCCTTGAATGCAAGTTGTTTATTGTTGCGTAGCTACTGTGTTATGTGTGTACTCGTTATCTGTAACTGTTACATGTGGCGGTAAGGCTAGCGAGTATTTCTTCTCTTATTCTCTCATCCTGTGTCTGTCTATTTTCTTACGTGTTTGTTCTGTTCTGTTCAGTAGCCATGTAATGATAGCGCTTGTTTTCTCGACCACGGTTTGTTACGGGAGCACATTTCATTATTAGCTATTGCCGTGTTGGGAGTGTAGTGGTGGTATGTACAGTTCATAACCGCGCCACATATTCTAACCTTCTATGCGCAATACAGCGCGGGGCAGCGCTTAAAGGAGCCATGCTCCCCTTCATTCAGCCGACACACTCTGTGTCTTCATGCGGGTGTGACTCGCTGTAAGCAGTTGCACCACGCACCTTGGTAATGATAGCTGCTGTAGGCAGCTATCCTCATCCTCCGTGTACGTTGTACACATTGTACATATTGTGTACATATCGTGTATATAGTCAGTATCTAGTGTGTTGTGTTATTTATTATAGGGTGTAAGTAGCATTCATTGGGCTTTACATTGTTTTACTTATATAGTATTCATTTGTGTGTTTTACATTTGTATTACATTGTATATAATTATTATTCATTTGTGTTAATATATATTTAATGTGATGTGTATTTGTATTTATATCATTGTTATTATTTACATTATTGCTTGTGTGTATATTATTGCTCATGTCTTGTGTATTTGTATTTTATTCTGTTTTCTAGTAAAACCACGGTTTACACGGTTTCTCGTGAGTGGACATCCATTAATTCCTGTTCTAACCGGACAGCCTGTGTAGCTTGCTGTATACCTGATCCAGTGTCCCTCTTATACAGTCCTTTACCCTGTCCATCACCGGACACCCATTTTTATATGGTCCTTCGAGCCGGATACAGCATTCTACACAGTCAGGATGTCCACTCATGATGGCAGTGCCCGTCCTCGCCGTGAGCACCACCACCCCAGGCACCTGGATGACTACGTGGTGACCCATTTTTATATGGTCCTTCGAGCCGGATACAGCATTCTACACAGTCAGGATGTCCACTCATGATGGCAGTGCCCGTCCTCGCCGTGAGCACCACCACCCCAGGCACCTGGATGACTACGTGGTGACCCAGGCTCAGCGACGGCTGCCACAGGACGGCGCACACACCCAGGATGATTCTTCCCACGTGGGAGACAGCAGGCCCCGGGAGCCATCACACACTCCCCCTGCTGGGCAGACTCCCCTGGACACGTCAGCAGCTATCCTCCTCGCCCTTCAGCAGATACGGGAGGACAGTCGGCAGCTGCAGCGGGATGTGCAGTACCTGTTGCAACAACACTATGCATCACCTCCACGCACTCCAGCGAGGGACATCCAGGTTCCAGCCGTCACGCCTGGAACCCCCCCAGCAGTCTTATCATCACCACTGCAGCATGACAGAACATACAGCCCTGCTGACTCAACCAGTGGACATCGCCGCGCCCCGGTGGCAGAGCAGTTGTCACCTCTACCTCGGCCACACATCGCAGGAGCTGAGGCAGCGACGTCCACACCGCCACACGGAGGAGCTCCCCATCTGCCAACACCACTGATGGCAGAGCTGACAGAGCACCTGAGGAGCATGAATCTGCCACGGGGTCACTCATTCACGTCATCCTCACCCTTTCCTGCCACCCCACAGTACTCAGCGCCATTCAGCCCACGGAGCCCTTCGTCTGCTCAGAGACAGCGGACGTCATCACCGGTGTCGGCCGGTCAGAGGGCAGTGGCACCAGATCATCACAGGCTGTCACCTGTCCCACAGCGACTGACATCTCTTCCCCCTCAGGAGCTGACCTACCGCGGGCCCAAGATGAGAATCCCAGCATTCACCGAGGACGACCCACGGCAGTTCAACAGGATGCAGCTGGCGCTCGACAACGTCCTACCACCCGACGCGACAGAGCGCTTCAAATATCAGATCCTGCTGGACCACCTGAAGCTAGAGGATGCTGTCCTGGTAGCGGATGCTTACTGCCACAGCAGCTACCCCTACAGTGATACGATGGCAGCCCTCACGAAGCTCTTTGGGCAGCCCCGCAAACTGGCACTCAGGCAGATCAACCAGGTCTTGGCTGAGCCCCCTGTCAGGAGCGGTGACCAGAGAGGCTTCAGGAACTTCGCCCTGAAGGTGCAGTCCTTGGTGGGGATGCTGGATAAGATGGGGACCCAGGAACAGCTTGAGCTACGGTGTGGTTCGCATGTGTCTCGGTTGCTGCCCAAGCTGCCTCACGAGCTGCGTACTGCCTTCAGGCGGTACATCGACCCAGACCGTGTGCCTGTCCCCACACTCCTGGACTTCGCCGCATGGTTACAGCACGAGGTTGGTGTGCAGCTGGACGAGACCAACGACCCGCCGAAGGCAACAGTGAGCCAGGCAGAGCGGCAGCGGAGCACCAGAGGCAAGCAGCCGGCAGCCACACGCTCCACCACGGTCCTGCTGGTAGACCCCCCAACCAAGTCAACTCAGCAGCCATCAAAGTCAGCTCCACGTACACCCGCCAAGGTGGAGCCTCCAAAGAAGTACTGCCCCTTCTGCAACAGCACGGAGCACTACTTCAACCAGTGCACTGCGTTCAAGAGTATGTCACTGGAACCAAGGCTCCAGTGGATCAAGACCGGGAAGAAGTGCTGGAGGTGTGGACGCGACCATCAAGCAGCTCAGTGCTACCTCAAGGCACGGTGCCCGAAGTGCAATCGCCTGCACCTCGAGGTACTGCATGAGGTGAATGCACAAAGCAGGCCGGAGACTGCAACACTGTCTTCACCCAGCCAGCCATCCACCTACTACCTCGACCCAGCACGGAGAGGTAGTTGTGTGCTGCTGAAGATGGTGAAGGTGCTCCTTCATTACGGGGGCAAGAAGATGGAGACCTACGCCATCCTCGATGACGGGTCAGAGCGCACCATGCTCCTCCCCCAAGCAGCGCAGCAGCTTGGCCTCAAAGGACAGAGTGAGAACCTGGCCCTCCGCACCATCCGTCATGACATCAGAACGGTGCCGGGGAGGTCAGTGTCCTTCTCTGTGTCATCCCTCAGTCAACCGCAGCAGCGGTACAAGATACAGCGGGCTTTCACATCACCCGAACTGGGACTGTCCCCTCATTCACACCCAGTTGAGGCTCTCCAAAGGACCTACCGCCACCTCAGAGGGCTGCCTCTTCACTCCTTTACTCAGGCCCGTCCGCTGCTCCTCATTGGATCTGACTACCCAGACCTCCTCATCCCCATCGAGCCTGTGCACATAGGCCCACCAGGTGGACCCATTGCCCTGAAGACACGCCTTGGGTGGACACTTCAAGGCCCCGCCAAGGCTGTCAAGCGTCGGTCTTCCACCCCAGCGTGCCTGTTCATCAGTGCACCGTCACCATCAGTGGAGCTGCTGCAGGATGCCACCGAGCTGCGGAAGTCCCAGTTCTGCGGCCACATCACCGTGACCTCTGACCCTGCGTTGCCTGATGCAGGGAACTTCAGTCAATATCCAGAGCTGCTGGAGGCCACAGTCAGAGCGCGTCACGGGGCGGCCACATCCGCCATCACAGCTGAGGACTACAGGCAAGCGGAGATGGCACTCCTCAGGAAGGCACAGAGTGACTCCTTCCCCGAAGACCTCACCCTGCTCTCAGAGGGGAAGCCAGTCTCCACTGACAGCAGGATCCTCACATTGTCCCCGGAGTACGACGCTGAGACACAGCTGATCCGGGTCGGAGGTCGTCTGCGCAGGTGTGACACGGTTGAGGAGGAGACTCTACACCCCATCCTGCTTGACCCTCAGCACCCCATCACACAGCTCATCATCCGAGACTTCGACAGCCACCTGGCGCACCCAGGACCAGAGCGAGTGTTTGCTGAGCTGCGCCGGCGGTACTGGATCATGCGTGGGAGAGCGGCTGTCAAGAAACATCAGCACAGCTGTCCAGAGTGTCAGAAGTGGCGAGGCACACCAGTGATCCCCAGAATGGCTGACTTGCCACCATCAAGTCTGCGCTTGCACAAGCCAGCCTTCTATTCCACTGGAATGGATTGTTTCGGGCCGTACCTCATCAAGATCGGCCGACGCACTGAGAAACGGTGGGGCATCGTTTTCAAGTGCCTGACAATCCATGCAGTGCATCTAGACCTCCTCACCAGCATGGACACTGATGCTTTCTTGATGGCCCTGCGGCGCTTCATCGCACGCCGAGGGAAGCCACATGAGCTGCTCTCTGACCAAGGCACCAATTTCAGAGGGGGTCAGTCTGAACTGCAGGAGACGTTCAAAGCCCTCAGCCCAGAGCTACAGTCCCACTTAGCCAGTCAACAGATTGACTTCAAGTTCAATCCTCCACATGCTCCGCACTTCGGTGGTTCCTGGGAACGGGAGAGCCGTTCCATCAAAGCTGCCCTACACACTACACTCGATGCACAGACAGTCACTGAGGAGGTGTTGAGGACAGTGCTGATCGAGGTGGAAGGCATCATCAACTCCAAGCCCTTGGGTTACACCTCGTCAGACATCGCAGATCCAGATCCCATCACTCCAAACATGCTGCTGATGGGGCGGCACGACCCCTCCATACCACAAGTGGTCTACACCGACTCCGACATCCTGGGCAGGCGCAGGTGGAGACAGTGCCAGGCCCTTGCGGACCAATTCTGGGCTAAGTTCATCAGGAACTACCTGCCCTCTCTTCAAACCCGCTCCAAGTGGCAACGAGACCGGGAGGACCTCATCGTTGACAGCATCGTGATGATTGTCGACCCTCAGCTCCCACGTGCCCTGTGGCCTGTGGGCAAGGTCACTGCTGTCACCCCTGGAGCAGATGGCAGGGTACGTACTGCACAGGTGCAGGTCAAGGACCGGACCTACACACGCCCAGTCTCACGCCTGGTGAGACTCCCTTCACTCCCTCAGGACACCTCTGCCTGACATCATGGACACAACTTTGTTCCACAAAGTTGGGGGCGGCTGTTCAGAATTGCGGTGCCAGGTCTTAATTATTTTGACCTTTAAAAGTAGTAAACAGGCACCCTTGTCAGACATAGTGGCTCCCAACTCGTTAGTTGTCAGGGCATGTTACAACATGCCAACTTCAGACACCCTGGCGCCACTGTCCATCACACGCCAACTTCAGACACCCTGGCGCCACTGTCCATCACACTGTGCTGCGTGGACTATATAAGATGCGCACAAACATCGAAGAAAACACAGCACACATCAGACGGGGACTCCATGCAACACCTGCTTCTCATCAGTGAATATTTGGATCCGTTTCTCTCTTTCTTTCTCGGTTTCATTTCTTTCTTGCTTTCTGTCTTTCTATCGCGGACGTGTCAGGATCCAACGTCCATCATTTGTGCCGTGTGAGCATTCCGTGCGTCCTTGAATGTAAGTTGTTTATTGTTGCGTAGCTACTGTGTTATGTGTGTACTCGTTATCTGTAACTGTTACATGTGGCGGTAAGGCTAGCGAGTATTTCTTCTCTTATTCTCTCATCCTGTGTCTGTCTATTTTCTTACGTGTTTGTTCTGTTCTGTTCAGTAGCCATGTAATGATAGCGCTTGTTTTCTCGACCACGGTTTGTTACGGGAGCACATTTCATTATTAGCTATTGCCGTGTTGGGAGTGTAGTGGTGGTATGTACAGTTCATAACCGCGCCACATATTCTAACCTTCTATGCGCAATACAGCGCGGGGCAGCGCTTAAAGGAGCCATGCTCCCCTTCATTCAGCCGACACACTCTGTGTCTTCATGCGGGTGTGACTCGCTGTAAGCAGTTGCACCACGCACCTTGGTAATGATAGCTGCTGTAGGCAGCTATCCTCATCCTCCGTGTACGTTGTACACATTGTACATATTGTGTACATATCGTGTATATAGTCAGTATCTAGTGTGTTGTGTTATTTATTATAGGGTGTAAGTAGCATTCATTGGGCTTTACATTGTTTTACTTATATAGTATTCATTTGTGTGTTTTACATTTGTATTACATTGTATATAATTATTATTCATTTGTGTTAATATATATTTAATGTGATGTGTATTTGTATTTATATCATTGTTATTATTTACATTATTGCTTGTGTGTATATTATTGCTCATGTCGTGTGTATTTGTATTTTATTCTGTTTTCTAGTAAAACCACGGTTTACACGGTTTCTCGTGAGTGGACATCCATTAATTCCTGTTCTAACCGGACAGCCTGTGTAGCTTGCTGTATACCTGATCCAGTGTCCCTCTTATACAGTCCTTTACCCTGTCCATCACCGGACACCCATTTTTATACCTGGTTTATTATTATCATTTTTTTGTGAAATAAGAGTTTTAATCACCTGTATCCACCAGTCTGTATCTCACATATGAGAGTGAATCTCTCCCTGATAAACACACACTCAACTGTTTTACTGACTTTACTGAGCCTTGTTCGACCTCACTGACCACAAATAACACCTACCTTTTAAAACTTATTTCAAGATTATTTAAAACATTATAGAATAACAAGGAAATGCAATAATTATGCAATATTTTTATTCACACCCCTCCTAACTTCAAACCTGTTGAAAAAAGTGAACAACTTATGACGTACCTCTTACTGTAATGCTGACTTCATTACTGTAGGCTGTGTAGTAGTCTGTGTTTGTCCGTGCGTTCCGCCTGTGTGCTCCACACAGATACCCGGTTTCTCCTGCAGTATCAACTGTCACTCTGAGTGTGTTGGTGTCTGTAGCCACAGTGTTCACAAACTGCCAATACTGATTATATTTGTACCAGAGAAACTGCCATCCAGCCCCCTGCTGCAGCTCACAGCTCAGAGTGATGGTGTCTCCAGTGTAGACGGAGCTCTGAGGATTCACTCTCACAGTCGCTTTGGGTTTTTCTGTTGGTATGAAATGATGAAGGTGTCAGAGCTGCTTTTCACTTCACAACAGAAGCAATAGATTCACTGTGCTCATTAAATGCTTTAATAAATATTTCTAACATAAATGTGTCTAAACTAAACATTTATATTTAACATTTGATTATTACTGTAGACTGCAAACACATTATAAAGCCCAGAGGCTTCTGCAAAAGACATGATGATGATTCTTGTGAAAGAAATTGGTGCCAATGAGACAAACTAAACAAACAGGGACTCAGTTACTGACAGCTCAAAATCTGAACCCTAAAAAATAATGGAAACATATTAAATAATAAAAAAAAAAAAAAAACACACAGACTGACCTGATACAGTCAGTGTAACAGCATCACTGTTACACTGACTCCTTCCTCCCTACTGCTGTGAGACTGTACAACCGGCACCTCACCAAGCACAGCACCAGACACTCCTCATAGTAATCAACAAGACTGTCCACCAGATCACTTCGACAGGCACAGAAACCCCTCTGAACGTATACTATGTGCACTGACTATCAGCATCAATACTTTACAGCGAACTGCGAGCTACACATGGTTAAAATGGCTCTTGTGCAATATACCGATTTACTTGTGCAATACTACCTGTGCAATACTCACATGTGCAATTCCACCTACGTAATACATTTATGTTAACTATATTTCTGCAAACCTGTTAATTTATACAAATAATTTTTATCTCTAAATTTTGTAGTTTATTTCCTTTCTATATATCCTTTTTTGTATACTTCGTACTTTTGCACTCCTCCTTCACTGCCTTATCTTTTTCTCTTTATATATTTTGCTGCTGTAACAATGTAAATTTCCCCTTGTGGGATAAGAAAAGGCTATCTTATCTTATCACTGATCTCTGAATCCTGTCCTCTGCAGGTGTAGGAACCACGGTCAGAGTCACCAATAGACCAGAGAAACAACTCCTGGTTTGTATGGACTCTGTAGACTACATGTCCTCCCTCTGTGGAGAGTGGATCTTTGTTTTTATACCAAAGGTGTGACCTCTGAGAATCTCCTCCTTCCTGTGTGTTACATCGGAGAGTAACACACTCTCCAATGAACAATGTGTATAAGGCTTTATGGACACCACAGCTTTAGGTCTCTCTGTAATAATAATATATAAGGAATTGGGGGGGGGGGGGGGGGGGCAGAACTGGGCTCTCATGAAGTTGCGATTATTTTATTTCATTTCAAAATGTGTTGATTTGGGGGAGAAATGTGCTATATTTGCATTCAATAAAATTATTTCTAGATCTTTTGCGTTTATTGTCTTTGAAAAAGGCGTCAAGAACCCCCTACCACCCCTAATGCAAAAATGGTTTGGTCTGACTTTGATTAAGGGGAAAAAAACGACATCGTTCGATCATAGCGCTTCGACAATCAGCGTGCGTGCTATTTGCCAACATGCACAAGTCAGGAGCACAGAAAAGAAAAGAAAAGAGAAAAAAGAGAGGAAGAAACCAAGAGACTCAGGGGCTCACTGCATAAATATTTTAAAAAAGATTCGGATGATGCAGCAGGTACTAGCAAAGGCAGTGGGGCAGCTGAGCCAGGTAAGACACAGCCAACTTTTTCCAGCCCTGTAAAGTAACCCCAAGCAGCACGCAATTCATGTTACAAATGAGGGGAGAGCAAGTCACACTGAACACCATATCAAACGCACAGGGCATTGAATCATTTCATAACCACAACGGCTTAATAACATTGTGTTTCATATATCTGATTGAAGCTAAGAATATTCACATTAGCCCGCAATCATATCCCGCCATTTCTCGAGCGGTGTGTTCTTCTCTGCTTTTCACACTGGACAGTACGCACGCACAGTATACTTACAGTATGTGGCAGCAGGGGCATGGTCAAGCGCCGGTCTGTGACAGGAGGGCGGAGTCAGGGAAGGTAAGTGGCAGAATCACTACACCTGACGTTAATTAACCTGTGTTTGTGTGTGTCTTCCCAGTGACCGCGCCCTATTTAAAGAGGGAGAGCAGAGAGTATCTGCCCCGAACCAGACGCCGGTTGTGTGTGTGTGGCTGTCTGTGTGTTTGATTAAAGTGTTCGCTGAAAAGTGTGACAATAAAACAGTTATCAACCTGAGCTTTGTCCTGCCGTCTTCGGTGCTCCGCCCATACACGAGAACTGCCACAACTATGTTCGCCCCCAGCCCTGCCTGAAATCCCCCGTCCATTGCTGCTCCTTCAAGAGCACCCCAATCATATGATTATAGTAGACTATCCACGAGTTTAGGAAGGCATTGTGGGGGCTGTCGCATGCAGGCTTGGGGTGTAACGGAATACATTTAATGGCGTTCGGTTAAAGGATACAAAATAACAGTCACCACTTATTCTGTTACAGCACAGGGGCGAAAGATTCAGTGAAATTGGGGATTACTTCACAGGATCACAATGTGTGTGAGGTTGCTGGTTTTGGGCTTTTTAACCCTGTCATTTAAGGGTTGGAGTGGGTAGAGACTGGGATAAGAGAGGTGAGAGGGTGTGTGTGGGTTGGCCGGGGGGGGGCATTCAGAGCATTTTGTCCCGGGCCCAGCCAAAGCTGTCAGCGGCCCTGTGTGTGTGTATATATATATTAGTGCTCAGCATAAATGAGTACACCCCCTTTGAAAAGTAACATTTTAAACAATATCTCAATGAACACAAACAATTTCCAAAATGTTGACAAGACCAAGTTTAATATAACATCTGTTTAACTTATAATGGGAAAGCAAGGTTAATAATATAACTTAAATGCAGAAAGGAAATTTCACAAGTGTGTAGATTTAGATTTAACATTTAGATTTAATTTTTATATTTATATTTAAATTTTACATATATATTTACATTTAGGTTTAACATTTAATATTTATTTGTAACATTTAACATTTAGATATAACTATTTAAAATATCTCTAAGATGACAAATATTGTTATAAATGTGCAAAAAGGGGAGTCTGAAAAATTCACACCGTTTTTAAAACACTGTTTTATACGGAAGCGTACGGAAGCGTATTAGGGCCACTTGGAGAAAATATTTTTTTTCTAAATTCCGAGATTAAAAGTCGGAAATTTCAAGAAAAAACTCGAAATTCCGAGATTAAAAGTCGGAATTGGAGAAAAAAAGTCGAAATCTTCGAGAAAAAAAAAAAAAGTTGAAATTATGACATACAAAGAACGCATGCTCTAACTGCTGCCATGGCAACGAATGGCCACCGGAAAGGGAAGTCGTGGAAAGTGGCTGCCAACCGGCCTGGCCCTGAACATGTGAACTTAGCGACATTGACTCCTGAATGCAAGACACAAGGGATGCAGTTGAAAGGTAAGATTATCATTCTGTCTGTTTGATGTTACATTGCATTGCGGATATGGTTAAGGGTACGTAATATCAATTAGGATCAGAAGCGACACTTACTACCATGCAGGCTGCATGCTACAACCACAAGCCGTACTGCTAGTTTAGAAACCTGGCAGCCACTTTCCACGACTTCCCTTTCCGGTGGCCATTTGTTGCCATGGCAGCAGTTAGAGCATGCGTTCTTTGTATGTCATAATTTCGACTTTTTTTTTCTCAAAAATTTCGACTTTTTTTCTCGAAGATTTCGACTTTTTTTCTCGAAGATTTCCGAAGTCCACTGTAACTGTCAGTTACAGTGGACTACACATGTTGCATCTGTCTGCTCAAAGATCTGTCAACGGTTGCACTTCCTAAGAAGACTTAGGGTGCATGGTGTTGATGAAAGCATCATGCTCTTGTTTTATAGGGCCACTATTGAATCTGTTATCCGTTATGGCATTACAACATGGTTTGGGAACTTAAGTGTAAAAGGCAGAACACAACTGCAGACTCTTGTGAAGAGGGCAGGGAAAATAATGGGCACACAGCCCCCATGCTCTTTGCAAGTAATATTTGAAGAGACAGTCAGGAGGCAGGGTTAAAAATTTCTGCTGATCCAACACATGTGTTACACTAGGAGTATGAGCTTCTGCCTTCTGGCAGAAGGTATAGGATGCCAGTATGCAAGTTTAACAGATACAAATTCTCCCTGGTACCCATGTCCATCAAATTAATTAACAACAAGTTGAATAGATAGAGAGAGGGTGTTTGCAGGTGACAAGATAATAGAGCAATGGTCTTGTAGGGGATACTTATTTATTTTAACAGGATGTGCAATATTGGTAGAAAGGTGCACATGTCAATTGGCAACTGTGCAAGGGGATGGTGGGGGTATTTATTATTATTTAGAGGGGTGTGCAATATTTAGAGAAACGTGCAATAAGTTTATTATCTTTAGAAGGGGATTGTGCGATGCAGGGAAAGTGTGCAATATGCTGTGTATTTCTGAGTGCTGCTTGTTGCCTATGTGAAGGTATTTGACTAAACATTTGGAGGAGAATTGTGCAATAACTGTTGGACTGAGGTTTTTTATGGGTGTGTGTAGGGAGTGGACAGTGTGTGTGTGTGTGGGGGGGGGGGGTATTTGTTATCTGTGATGATGTTATATGTTGTTGTGTTATATGTGCTATGTGTGATGCCAATGCCCTGTAAGCCCAAGACAAATTTCTCTGCATAGAGACAATAAAGATCAATCAATCAATCAATTAATCTCGGAATTTAGAAAAAAATATTTTCTCCAAGTGGCCCTAATACGCTTCCGTAGGTTTTACGCTAAATGTGACAAAATGTTGCTGAAATTTTCAGCACGGACATGCTTTACAAACGGCGCCCCATAGTTGTGCTTTCTTTCTTTTTTTTTTTCTTTCAACCATTGGGGGGTTAGAGAGAGAAATCTCTGCCTCAGTGCTTGTTGCAGTTCATATTTTTAACCACTAGGTGCAATAACTGTAATCCAGCCACTGGGGGGCATAAGCGTACTCTTTATACAATCTTTATACACTCTCAATGTGCAATATAATGTGCAATACCTCTCCTGCTGGACCTTTTTTCCCCCATATCATATTTATGTATGTATATGTAAATACTTAATTTATCTAGAAGTTTTCTCTATTTTCTATTCTCTGTTTATCCTGTAATGATGCTGCTGGAATTTTAATTTCCCTGAGGGAACCCTCCCAAAGGGATCAATAAAGTTCTATCTAATCTAATCTAATCTAATCTTGGTGCCGGTCGCAAGACTTCATCAAGGATCTGCTTTGAGTCCTTTCTTGTTTGCCATAGTGATAGATAGCTTGATGGACGAAGTGAGGCAAGAGTCACCATGGAACATGTTTGCAGATGATATTGTGATATGTGGTGAAAGTAGAAAGGAGGTTGAGCTGGGTTTGGAGAGATGGAGGTATGCACTGGAACGAAGAGGAATGAAGGTGAGCAGTAGCAAAACAGAATACATGTGCATCAGTGAGAATGGGGATGAGTGTAGTGAAGATGCAAGAAGTAGACGTAAAGAAAGTTGGTGAATTCAAGTACCTGGGGTCAACTGTGCAGGAAAATGGGGGCTGCGAAAGTGAGGTTAGAAAGAGAGTGCAGGCAGGGTGGAGCAGTTGGAGAAGGATTTCGGGAGTCATTTGTGATCGGAAAGTCCCAGCAAAAGTGAAAGGTAAGATGTATAAGACAGTAGTGAGACAGCTGTGATGTATGGATTGGAGACCAGACCCTTAACGAAGAGACAGGAGGCAAAGTTGGAGGTGGCAAAGTTGAGGATGTTGAGGTTTGTGATGGGAGTGACAAGGTTGGACAAGATAAGGACCGAACACATCAGGGGGACAGCACACGTGGAGAGCTTGGGAATTAAGCTAAGAGAGAGGAGACCGAGATGGTATGGGCACATCCTGAGAAGAGATGCAGAGCATGTTGGAAGGAGAATGTTGAGGATGGAGCTGCCAGGCACACGAAAACAAGGAAGGCCAAAGAGGAGATGCCGTGCTCAGCGTAAATGAGTACACCCCCTTTGAAAAGCAACATTTTAAACAATATCTCAATGAACACAAACAATTTCCAAAATTTTGAAAAGACAAAGTTTAATATAACATCTGTTTAACTTATAATGTGAAAGTAAGGTTAATAGTATAACTTTGATTACACATTTTTTTAGTTTTACTCAAATTAGGGTGGTGCAAAAATGAGTACACCCCACAACAAAAACTACTACATCTAGTACTTTGTATGGCCTCCATGATTTTTAATGACAGCACCAAGTATTCTAAGCATGGAATGAACAAGTTGGCGACATTTTGCAACATCAATCTTTTTCCATTCTTCAACAACGACCTCTTTTAGTGACTGGATGGAGAGTGATGCTCAACTTGTCTCTTCAGAATTCCCCAAAGAAAATAATTTCTTTACACCACAAAGGTGAAGGCTACAAGTAGATCAGCAAAGCTTTACTTATCAGTCAGAATACTGTAGCAAAAGTGGTCCAAAAATTTAAGAAAGATGGAACTGCAACCATCTCACAGAGACGTCCAGGTCGTCCACGGAAGTTAACACCTCGACACGAGCGTCTTCTGATGAGAAGCGTTGAAGAAAATCGGCATGCAAGTTCACTGCAGTTATCTAAAGAAGTAGAAAGCCAAACCGGGGTGACTATTTCCCGTGACACAATACAGCGTACACTGCAGAGGAATGGCATGCATGGATGTCATCCACGAAAGAAGCCTCTCCTAAAGCCCAGGCACAAAAAAGCCCGCCTAGAGTTTGCCAGGGCCCATGCTGACAAAGATGAAGACTACTGGGACTCTATACTCTGGAGTGATGAGGCCAAGATAAATGTTTTTGGTAGGGGTCGACTGATAATCGGCCTGGCCGATATATCGGGCCGATATTCTGCATTTTTAGGGTTATCGGTACCGGCCATAATTTCCACCGATATGCCGATAACATGCCTTTTTGCAGCCATTTCGTTCCTAACGCGACTGTCACTGAACGTCCTTTCCTGCACTCGCCTCTCTGAGTTCAAGAACACGGTCCCACCCACCACAACATCTGATTTGTTTGGCACAAGGGATACAGCCAATCAACACGCGTAGCTAACCGCTGTGAACTGTTTCAAGGCGGCCGTATGGGCACTCGGGCAGAAGCAGATCCCACTTCAAGGTAAGGACACGCTGCTTTTGCCGCAATAAATCACAAACACACAAGTTGCAAAAGCACAGCAGCATTATACGTTTACATTCTTCATCTGCTACTCGTTAAAATTGTCCATTTGCATCTGTGTAGCCAGGCAAACTTAGCTTACGGAAGGAAGCACTTGAATTAGCCTACAACCAACTAGTCTTGCTGAAACTACATGTAATGTTGTCCATAAGCATAATGTAGGCTGCAGTCATTTTTAAATCCCCATCTGGAAACGTTGTGAATGTGTCAGTAGTTCTACTCGAACAGTAGAATGACAGCCATACAGAGAGGTGGTCAAGAGAAGACAAAATAAAACGTAGTGTTTGTGTTCTGTAGGCTAGCGCAAGCTTACTGGCTATTTGTTATGGTGATGAGTAAACTTCATGACGTGACTCGTGCTCAAAAAGCGCATTGCACTTGTATATGTTAGGTAACTTTATAAAGCGCTATTTGAACATTTAAACAAGCCAGGTGTGATATGGTGCTAGCAGGCTGTGTAATACTGTAGGGGAGAGCGGGGTAAGATGAGCCACTTTTTACATTTTTCATCATAACTACATGTTAAAGCCATTTTTGCTTCCAGTCTACACACCATACCAAATTTCAAAGTGTACTGTTACTATCTGAGCAAAAAATAATTGATAAGCTCTTATGGTTAGAGTGATATTACCTCTTGAAAAAAAAATGTCAAGTGGCTCAACTTACCCCATGCACGGGGTAAGATGAGCCACTGTGTGGGGTAAATTGAGCCAACACAAAACATGTTAGGTTAACAAAGTAAACAACTTTTATTATTAGAAATGCAATCAGTGAATCAAGTCAATCAAGTGGGGGATAGGGCCGTTGCATAGAGAAGGGGAGATGAAGAGAGAGGTGATAGAACGAGATGGGATAGGGAGGGATAGATAGATGGATAGAGAGAGAGATATGCGTAGATAGATAGAAAGAGGGATGGTTAGAGAGGGAATGAGAGATATACTATATTATAGAAATTACTAAAACAGTAGAACAGTGCCAAAAAATCTTATTTCTTTCAGTAGGTTAAAACATTGCTAAAACATGCAGCAATCATTCCATCAATCATTTCATCATTATTCAATGTTCCAAGCGTTCAAATTGCAAGGGAACACCATTTGCCTCTCCCTCCGTGCTGTCCCCCCAACAGTAAAGGGGCGGGGCAATTTTTTCACAATATCCTGTCTTGACAGGACAGCCTCATCTTTCTCTTTGAAGACAAAGGTTGGCTTTCTTGCAGAGCCATGGCATGACCGGCTTCTTTTGAGAAATCTTGCCTCTATTTCGAAGACATCCAATTTGATTATCTGGCCAATGAAGAAATGCACTTTCTTCTTCCCCGTGAATTTTGCCACAACATAATCCCCCACATCTAACAACTGGTCTTCCTCATCTGATGTCATATATATGTTGTTGTCATATATGACCAGTAAATGTGAAAACTTAAGTGTCACCCATATTGGGTAAGCTCAGCCACCAATGGGGTAAGTTGAGCCAGTGTCTCAACTTGCCCCACATCTAATGGCTCATCTTACCCCGTGGCCACCATTTTGTAGAAAAATGCTAATAAAGGAGCATTATATTGTAGTGAAGGAAGCACAGTTGCTCTGCATGTTAAAAGCTCTGGTTAAAAGGAGCGGCTGCTCCTTTAAGAGTATATCGCTTTCCGAATCAGAAGCGCTAGCAAGGAGAATCACTTGCGCAAGAATTATAAATACTAGTGGAGTACATTACAGCGCAATGTGTGTTTAGGATCATTGTCATGTTGGAAAAGTGCACAACGACCAAGGGCACGGAGTGATGGTAGCATCTTCTCTTTCAGTCGAGAGCAATACGTCTGTGAATTCATGATGCCATCAATGAAATGCAGCTCCCCGACACCAGCAGCACTCATGCAGCCCCACATAAGGACTAAAGATTAAAGATTAAAGATTAGCCTAATAAAGGCTAATCAAAATTATTTTTATTAGCATTCATATCATAGCTTAGAAAGCCACTAACTTAACCCTAATGTGTCTAAATATTATTCTACTTTTGTCTTCTCTAAATCATCTTCACTGTGGACAAACATGGAATTGACTTAGAAAGCACGAAAACACATTTTTATAAATATCTCCCTCACCTAGTTTGACATGTGGTGCTCCTCTCCACAAGTGTAAGTAAATGGTCCCGCCCCCTTTGAATGTGGTCACATGGTCACATTTGTTTACTGTTTCTTAGAAACAGGGGGTGGCTCATCTTACCCCGCTCTCCCCTAGGGAGTTTGTCAGGACGCTTGTTGTGAGCTCAGTAATTAATTGTGTCGTGGATGCGCACTTGCTTGGATAAACGCTAATGAACGAAATACATCAATTAAACTCTTGACTTAAATGTTCTTATGCTACTTCACATTGCGCTGTAATGTACTCCACTAGTATTTATAATTCTTGCGCAAGTGATTCTCCTCGCTAGCGCTTCTGATTCGGAAAGCGATATACTCTTAAAGGAGCAGCCGCTCCTTTTAACCAGAGCTTTTAACATGCAGATCAACTGTGCTTCCTTCACTACAATATAATCCTCCTAAATTGGGAATATTAGGCTTGGGCATTAAAAGCATTAGAATGTAGATGGTTACTTGTTAAGTTGTTACATTATAGGGAGTGATAGCCGACTTTATGTTTGATTTTACTTTTTAAAAAATGCTGCAGGCAGCTCCCTACACTTGATTTGTTATTTAAAAAATACTTGAAGTTGGTCTTACTTAGTTCTTAGTGTAAAAGAATACAGAGTGTATTTTCATTTATTTTCCACTGAAAATGGTGAGCTGTAATATAGTAGGGAGTAATTTATTTTTTTCTTGGTGAATATTTATTTTATTATTTTATTTCTCATTTTATTCTAACTAATGTTTGACTTTATTGTACAAATGCTGCTGGCATCTCCCTGCACAAAATTTCATGTTCAATTTTACAATTAAACATACATTTCATGGATATGAAGGTCTGTGTCAGTGTGTGCTATGTTTAATTTCATGTGAATTATAATGTTTACATTTATCGGTTGCACATATCAGTTCTCGGCATCCCAGTTCCATAATAATCGGTATCGGCCCTGAAAAAAAACACATCGGTCGATCCCTAGTTTTTGGAACTGATGGCTTCAAAACTGTATGGCGTCGCAAAGGTGAGGAATACAAAGAAAAATGCATGGTGCCTACAGTGAAACATGGTGGTGGCAGTGTCCTTATGTGGGGCTGCATGAGTGCTGCTGGTGTCGGGGAGCTGCATTTCATTGATGGCATCATGAATTCACAGACGTATTGCTCTCGACTGAAAGAGAAGATGCTACCATCACTCCGTGCCCTTGGTCGTTGTGCACTTTTCCAACATGACAATGATCCTAAACACACATCTAAGGCCACTGTTGGATTTCTGAAGAAGAACAGGATGAAAGCGATTCGGTGGCCAAGTACGTCTCCTGATCTGAACCCAATCGAACACCTATGGGGAATTCTGAAGAGACAAGTTGAGCATCACTCTCCATCCAGCATCCAGTCACTAAAAGAGGTCATTGCTGAAGAATGGAAAAAGACTAATGCTGCAAAATGTCGCCAACTTGTTCATTCCATGCCTAGAAGACTTGGTGCTGTCATTAAAAATCATGGAGGCCATACAAAGTACTAGATGTAGTAGTTTTTGTTGTGGGGTGTACTCATTTTTGCACCACTCTAATTTGAGTAAAACTGAAAAAAGTGTAATCTAAGTTATATTATTAACCTTACTTTTTCCCGTCATAAGTTAAACACATGTTATATTAAACTTTGTCTTGTCAACATTTTGGAAATTGTGTTCATTGAGATATTGTTTAAAATGTTACTTTTCAAAGGGGGTGCACTCATTTACTCTGAGCACTGTACATGGTTGTGGTGAGAGAGGACATCAAAGTGGCAGGTGTGGTAGGGAAGGATGCGGAAGACAGGGAGCAATGGAGATGAAAGATCCGCTGTGGTGACTCCTAATCGGGAGCAGCCAAAAGAAGAAGGTGCAATAATAACAACTGTATTTAATCAAACTAATGAAATTGGCCAAATGAATCTTATCCCAGTCAGTAGATACCACTCCGGAAGTCCAGAAAGACCATGAGTTATTTATTTATTCTTTGCTCAATTCTGTCATCTTGATATAATGACTTTCTTGATTTTGAAATAACAAAAGGTATTTTCTTCAGAATTTTTTTCTCATATCATCAAAATGTACAGTTAAGCCTCACTCACAACCCCCCATAAGTGTTTTGGACACGCACGGGTCGCATGGCTTGGTAGCTCGCAGCCGTGCTGCAGGGTCGCGGTGAACCTGGGGGAAAGCTTGGGGAAAGAGTACAGGCAAAGTACTTGTCAAGTACAGGTTGCACACCTGGCTTCCTCGAGGCGTGGGAAAAATTGTGCCATTAGCCCGTGGAAAGTGTATATCTAACGCATGTGATCAGTGTGTGTTCAGTGTTGGGTGGAGTGTGTGAGACTTGCATTTTACCAGTTTCCTGTGCTCCGAGTTCGGGCCGCACTTGTGAAGCGTGTGTGATGCATGTAATTAGCACGTTACAATCACTCATAGCTTGTGTGTGATGCAAGCCAGGAGTGGGTATAAAACCAGCATCTGCAGCATTCTGCATCTGTCTTTCGACTGAAGAACATTGGATATTTTGCGGGAAAATTTTAATTTTCAGTTTAAAGTTTAGAAAATGGGACCCAAGAAGAAGCGAGCAACAGTGAAGTAACCCAGCCTGAAACAGCGGACGAGGAGGAAGAGTTTGATGATGATGGTAGCAGCACCGGTGAGCCCTGCACGGACAGGGAGAAGTTTGCCTTCAAGCCGGCAGAAGGCACAGCACCCCGCCAGTGGGATTTTCACAGGTAAATACACATGCTTTAAACATTCATTTCAGTACCTATATGCTTATGTAATTAATATTATATATGCTGATTTTCATGTATGTTTCAGCTAACGACGCCCAGAAGTAAGAACACTGCAATCCCATCATCGCTGTCAGGCCATTGTGCCATGCTCAGTGATGAGGACAAGGACATCCTGACACCCCGTCCCACCACTCAGCTGGAGTAGGAGCAGGACAGCAGCTCGGAGTCAGTGTGTTTCAATGCCCAAACTGTTGGGCTATTTAGTTGGGATTTTTTACAATGTAATAAAATGCATTATTCCCTTGTGTTTTATTATTTGACGTTTGCATGGTAAATTAATACATACTCAAAAACAGCAAATGAGGTAGTCTTCTTCCCTTCTACAATGCTACTTGTTACATGATTGGTTCTTTGGTTCCTCCGCAATATACTGTATATACCCAGAGTCTTGCCCCTCATGTCGCGTGCGCTGCGTGCACACCACACATAGGGGTAGAAAGTGAGATGTACTTCTCTCTTGTGGGCCGCACAAATAGCAAGTGTGGAATACTTATGTAGTACTTCTGAGGCACGTCACTTATACAATGACCGTGCGTCATTCATGCGTCTGACTTGTATCCACTAAAAGAGAAGCTGAAGACAAACACACATCTCTCTCTCTCTGAAGATTTCAGCTCTGACAGTGCTCACTGACTCACCGTTGGAAGCGGTTCTCCTCCTCTGTCTTTGTCAGAAAACTTAAAGCTACAGTTTTACCTCTGACTGTTACAGTGAGCTGACACTGGAGACTCCTTCCTTAACTTAAATAAACATATCTTCCGACAGAAAACTTCACCATACCAATTATACACTTTTTGTTTTGTTAAATTACGTTTTTAATCTCTCTATCATTGGGCTTAGATTATGTGACTCATCCACCGTACAAGTCCCTCTGAAAGAGCTGTTACTATAGAAACAGTACCATATTAGAATGAGTGCACTGTCAGAGCTGCTGTTATAGAAAATTAATCAACACCTTTTGACCAATCAGAATCCAGAATTCAACAGTTACATGGAATAATGTTATAGTGAGTATTTCTGCACTTCTCTGTTTCCATACAGGTATAAACACCTTTATAAGAGATTAGGAATGTGTTCATCCTTCTCATCATCACTGAATGGTTTATTATAATAATATTTTGTGAAATAAGAGTTGTATCACCTGTACACAGCAAAATCCTCAGTGTTGAATTAACACCCTACTGTGTTTATATAGGTTCAATTGGACACAAATTAACTCTGAAAGTGTTAATTCAACACTGAGGAATTTGCTGTGTATCCACCAGTCTGTATCTCACATGAGAGTGAATCTCTCCCTGATAAACACACTCAACTGTTTTACTGACTTTACTGAGCCTTGTTCGACCTCACTGACCACAAATAACACCTACCTTTTAAAACTTATTTCAAGATTATTTAAAACATTATAGAATAACATGGAATTGCTATAATTATGCAGTATTTTTATTCACACCCCTCCTAAATTCAAACCTGTTGAAAAAAAGTGAAAAATTTATGACGCACCTTTTGCTGTAATTCTGACAAAATCACTGTAGTCTGTGTAGTAGTTGTAGTCTGTGTTTGTCCGTGCGTTCCGCCTGTATGCTCTACACCGATACCCGGTTTCTCCTGCAGTATCAACTGTCACTCTGAGTGTGTTGGTGTTTGGAGCTCCAGTGTTCACAAACTGCGAATACTGATTCTTTTCCTCCCAGTAAAACTGCCATCCAGCCCCCTGCTGCAGCTCACAGCTCAGAGTGATGGTGTCTCCAGTGTAGACGGAGCTCTGAGGATTCACTCTCACAGTCGCTTTGGGTTTTTCTGTTGGTATGAAATGATGAAGGTGTCAGAGCTGCTTTTCACTTCACAACAGAAGCAATAGATTCACTGTGCTCATTCAATGCTTTCAGAAATATTTCTAACAAACATTTATATATTTTTCGCGGTGCAAATCCTGCGCTCTGATTGGCTGGCGAGCGGGTCTGTATCCTAAATGTTTGGCAGCATTTCTCAGGAGAATAGCATTAATTTTACAGCATGGATAGCGATAACGACAGTGTTCACAGCGAGAGCGAGTTTCACTACCCTGAGGAAGAAGAAATAAAATAAAACATTTCAGCAGAAAGCTAAAAACCTCTAACTTGCTCACAGTTTGATCTCATTAGTTAATGAGGCCCATTTTGGACCATGTTATCCTCATACATAATATTACGTTCGGTAAAAACTTTAAACCAGGACAATCTCTTCTTCAAAGTTTCACCAAATGGCTTTATTTATGCAATATAAAGGTCATAATACTGGATAACTTTGGTCGAGCAAAAACATGGCTGAATCCTGAATGACTCCTATTTGTATAAATAGGGCACTACATAGGCGGCAGAATGTAGTGTTTTTCCTGCCATGGAAGTGCACTTGTATACCGAGGAGGAAGCCATTTGCATTACAGCCGTGAATGAGGATTCAAAATGGCGGCTCGGCTCGGTTTCCCCTTTCGGGCGCTCTCGCTTTCTGTTAGAATTTGGGAAAGAAAAATAAATAAATATATTAAGAAGGAAATTGGTGCCGACGAGACAAACTAAACAAAGAGGGACTCAGTTACTGACAGCTCAAAATCTGAACCCTAAAAAATAATGGAAACATATTAAATTAAAACAAAACCCCCACAGACTGACCTGATACAGTCAGTGTAACAGCATCACTGATCTCTGAATCCCGTCCTCTGCAGGTGTAGGAACCACCGTCAGAGTCACCAACAGACCTGATATTTAACTCCTTTGAGGCTGGATATCCTCCAGCTGTGTAGAATCTATTATTGTTCTTATACCAGCTGTATGGCCGCTGAGTGTCTCCTCCTCCCTGTGTGTCACATCTGAGAGTAACATCCTCTCCAATGAACACATGTGCATCAGGCTGAATGGACACCACAGCTTTAACTCTCCCTGCAATAATAATAATAAAAACAGAGTATATTACATTATCTTTATTTTGTTTGTATTTTGTTTTGTACAGCAGTCTCACATAACATTTTGTTAAGGGCCTTGAGGAAATTGGTTCCGGGGGGAAAGTGACCATGGGGGAGGAGAAAAGAGGAACACGGGGAGAGAGGAGAAAAAGACGTGAGAGGAGTGAAGAAGTTGTATGCAAGCGTTCGGTCTGCAATAAACTGAATTTCTGTAAACCGCCTGTAGCCCATTTATTCCACGCCCCGGTAAGGAGGACGGGAGTTTCCACGCACTTGCGCCAACTTTTAGGGTTACAGACTGGTGTCAGCGGTGTTTTCGTTGTTATTGGAAGATTCGTGGGTTTTTTCGACCGAGCAGTGAGCTAAGTTACTGGGGCTAGCTGAGTTTGACAGTGAGTGCATTTTGGATGAACATTGCTAATCACTGAGTGCTTATGCAAGTCACAACGTTTATCAGCTGCTAGTCTTCCGATCTCAGGCGACGAAACATGAGCTCCGATGAGGAAGTTGTGCTGTTTGCACCACAAAATGCATCTACAACTGAAGCAAATAGGAGCGAGGACGCTGCTAGGCTGGATGAGTCTACTGCTGGGGACCAATGTAATTCAATAAAAAAAACTTTTTTATTTGTCACATGCACACTTCATGCACAGTGAAATGCATCCTCTGCATTTAACCCATCTGAATCAGTGAACACATGCACACACACCCAGAGCAGTGGGCAGCCACACACAGCGCCCGGGGTGCAGTCAGGGGTTCGGTACCTTGCTCAAGGGCACTTCAGCCCAAGGCTGCCCCACGTTAACCTAACTGCATGTCTTTGGACTGTGGGGGAAACTGGAGCACCCGGAGGAAACCCACGCAGACACGGGGAGAACATGCAAACTCCACACAGAAAGGGCCTCACTGGCCGCTGGGTTTGAACCCGGAACCTTCTTGCTATGATGCGACTGTGCTAACCACTACACCACCGTGCTGCCCACGGTGACAGTAAGGACAAAGAAAGTTTTTCTCTGTGTAAAGCCAGATTAAAGCTCACTGTACGAGCGTGTCCTGCGTCTCAGCAACAGGATTTAACTACCATTTTGCCAGCTAGGCTAAGTGGCGATGCCTTAGCATACTGGTTATCACTGCCACCCGCCACACAGAAGGACTATGATGCGTGTGTTTCCCGACTGACTGATGTTTTTGGCGGCAAGCAGTTTTGCAACATTTTCAGACTTTTGTGAATGCCCGGCAGCGCATGCCGAAGGAGCCACTTGAAGTTTTTGCTGCAGAGATAACTAGGCTAGTTTTGAAGCGTTTCCAAATTATGGAAAGCCGGCTATAACTATGGAGCGGTTCTGACGATTTGTTGCTGGACTAGACCCAGTTTTGCAAGTGAAGTGCCACGAACATGGGGCTGCCACGTTGGAGGAGGCCCTAGCAGTGGCATGTAAGTGGGAGCGAGCACAAGAAGCACTTCGGCTTGCATAACCACAGAATGCAGCCACCACTATTTCCAGTTCTAACACTGGCTCACAACCAGTTGCACACCTCACAACAAGGGTGTCCACCAAAGCAGCAGCATCCTCAGACCAAACCCCTGATGTATTATCAGCCATCAAACAACTGTCAGCGGAAGTCCAGACCTTGAGGTTGGCGGTGACCGACTTAAAACGACACAAGTCTTCACCATCCAGGCATGAGGACTTCAGGCAGCACCAGAATGGTCCCCTCATCAGCGGGGAAGAGCAGCTTCACGCTTCTTTCCGCATGCATCACCGCAGAGATATCAACATTATGCTGAGTCACCAAGGTGTGGCTTCTCACCGGAGCAGGGGTATTCTCACCGCCATCAATCCCCAGACCAAAGGGGACGACGCTACCCCAGCTCACCCCCATCTTCGCCACGTCAAGGACCCCAGCGTTTCTCCAGTAGCCGGGACAGCTACAACAGCCATCAGAGCCCGGAACCAATTTCCTCAAGGCCCTTAACAAAATGTTATATGAGACTGCTGTATAAAACAAAATACAAACAAAATAAAGATAATGTAATATACTCTGTTACAGTAATAATAATAATGATTTGTTAAAATATACCAAAGTAATTCCCAAGTGTGCAGAGGTGGAAATAGTTATTTTAAACAACACTATGAATTATTTAATTAGACATAAACTAGAGATGCATCAATGCCATTTTTACAGACTGAGTATGAGTAAATAGTTTTGGCACCTCTTGATACACACAATAAAATTTGTTACCTTGTTAGTATTGAACCAAATGTTGACAATTTTTTTTTTTTTTTTTTTGGGGGGGGGCAAATGGACATTATGAATTTTATGCACCTGCAAGCTTTAACCACCCAATACTTTAAAAAATATTCAGGTTTAGAATTTAGACCGACTGTAACATTGAAACATTTTATTACATCAGTAACATGTTCATGTGTAACATATCTGAGTAAAAACCACAGAAATATTCCCTGTCCTGACTTACCAGGCAAGTGAGAAGTGCTGTTATAGAAAAAATAAATAAATAAAAATAAAAAACTCTGGTGTGGTGTGATTTGGCCTGGTGTGAAGCAGAGGGCTCTTGTTTATACTTTGTACCTTCAGAATCAGCAGCACACTCACTGTGTATCTTATGGACATCCAGAACATTTAAAAACAATATTCACGAGATACAAGTGCCAAAAAAATCTCTGTCAAGTTTCCAAGTCTAACTGTAAAATATTTAATGTCACTGTGCATAAAAATCCCTAAACACACTGATGCACTCTGTCTCTAAGGGAACTTTCCTCTGCTGTCGTGATTCTTGTCATGAGCTGTGTCTCAAATCTAAAATTCAAACCTTATATTCAAAAGTATTTACTAATCTAGAAAATCTTGATGGCTGGTACACAAATCAGACCTTTTGACCTTCCCAAGCTACTTTGAGTGTTTGCTAAGATCATACAGTCAATAAAAAAACAACTGCTTTGAAATTTTGCTCATGTTATCTGCCTTGGTTTATCCCATCACTTCATTCACTCATGTTTGCTAGTTATAATGTCAGTACAATAAGCTCGCTTAGACATCAGAATGAGCAACATACTGAAAAACTGCAGAGAATTTCCTGCTGAGGGTCTGTTAGAAGAGTTTACAGCAGAACAGGACATGACTTTGCTGCAGAACTGTAAAGAGATTCAGGTGTGTGTTGGAAAGTGAATGTGTGTTCATGAGGCTCGACTGTCATGTCCAAAACTGTCAATCAGCTCATCAACCACACCCTGTTTTATCACCAAATAACACCAATAAAATTCATTGATCATGAGATAAGATTTTGAGGTAGATCTCAGGATCCATTTATAAAAATGACAGCACTGTTGCTGAAAATAATTGGGGTGAGATGTAACTTAAAATGGAAGTTTGACACTTTTCCCATAGAGTAACATAGAAATGGGCGGGGTTACAACTGTACTGCAGCCAGCCACTAGAAGGCCTCAGAGACAATTTTGGCTTTACTTTTGAATCCCTGTTACTATGACAACCCATATATACAGTCACTGGTTTTGCTGGGATCATAGTTTGTGAAGTACATCCACATCATTGTTGTTTTGTGTCGTCTGTTCTTTAGTGCAACAACATACACTAAGCTCATGTCACATGGGATCACCTGGCTTTGTCTGTTCATACTGGAGCATTTTTAGTACCAGTATTGATGCATCTCTAAAGTAAAGGGATTTTTATGTGGAATTAAAGAACCACAGTGAAACTCATGTAAAACTATGTATTCCCATCAGAATTTTTGTTCGTCATTGTTTTCTTATTTTATTACCATTATTTATTTGAACTGAACATAATTCTTATGAATGATTATTAATCAGCTAGTAACAAATTCTACACAACCTTTATAGCCCCATTAGAAAGAAGAAATTTACACAATATAAAGGATCAAGTGTATACAGTATAAATCACCTTGAACATGGGCCACTGGTATCAGTGAAACCAGCACTAAAAAGGGAACAGAAACAGAAAATATGACGTAAATCTGAAAATTATTCAGTATGTTCATGGAAACAGCACACTGTAGACACAAAAGATTCAATCTTATTCAGAAAATCTAAACTACCAGCTGTAAGAAATACAAAAGTCACTATTCTGCTCATTAATGCCTTTATTTAATGAAAATTGCTTTATTTAAAGCAAATATTATGATTAAAAGTGTGATAATCTCAGCACTGGGACATAAATCCATGTCCTAATGACACAAACTCATCACTCAGGACATTCAGACTGCAGATGGAGAACTTTATACCCCACCACTCACTCTAATGAAGACACAAAGAGAAGATTTACTCACAGAGCATCACCGGGAGTGAACTGAGCTCCATCCTGCAACTCGAATGACTGACTGAATGAGGTGTGGTGTGTGTTCAAGTCTCAACACTTCCTGTGGTTTCTCGCTTTCAATCACACTACAAGGAAAGAAAGAGAGGATGAGTGTATCCCAGATCTTTAACTTCTCTTTTAGTGTGTACAGGCACTGTATCTGCTCTTCCTTCCTCTTTCCTGAAAAATCTTCAATACTTTTTGTTTTTCTCAAACTCTCACATACAAAAAAGAGCACACAGTAGAGAGTCCACTGCATTAAATCAAGAGAAGCTTAAAGCTTGACAAGCTACAATTTCTAGGTCGCTCATCTTTCATCCAACTTCAAGCTCCTTTGAGTTTAGTGTTTAATTTTCAAAGCATTGCTGGGATATTTATGAATGTTAGTTTCAAAATTATGTGGCCATCTAAGTCAATCCATCCATCCATTATCTGTAGTTGCTTATCCTGTGCAGGGTCGCGGGCAAGCTGGAGCCTATCCCAGCTGACTATGGGTGAGAGGTGGGGTACACATTCAAACATAATAACATTCATAAATTATTCAAAACCTAGATGTTTTTGGACTGTAGGGGAAACCAGAGCACCCGGAGGAAACCCACACAGACACAGGGAGAACATGCAAACTCCACACAGAAAGGCCCCCATCAACCATTGGGCTCAAACCCAGAACCTTCTTGCTGTGAGGCGATAGTGCTAACCACTACACCACCATGCCAGGCTATCCAAGTGTGAAAGTTATTTATTTCTGTATGTAGTTTCTCAGAAGCCCAATTAATGTGTGTATTATTATTGTTGTTCTGTGTTGGTTTATAAATAGAGTAGTAAATATCAAAACAGTTCAGCTGAAAGAAAAAGTGGAAATAAAGTAAGAGTTTCTGTTTAAGCATAAACATTTAAGACAGATCACTTGTGAGAGGGAGGTAATACATAAACTCACAGAACACTTTACAGACATCCCAACCTGCCAAAATTCATTTCAGGGACACCCCCCGCCCAGAAAATTTTGGATTTGGTTGATGTGATTTCCTGCATTCTGGTGGATTTTGGGGTGGCCTTTTGGAGATGACCAAGACCTGAATTCACTCAATTCACTCAGATTCATAGCTGACACCCTGACTTGGGGACTTACAGTAGCTGCCCCCAACCCATAAACTATGATAATTACAATGTGCCATATATTAAGCTCCTTACTGATGCCCCTTTTCCACCAAATCAGTTCTAGGGCTGGTTCGGGGCCAGTGCTGCTGCTGGTTCACAACTCGTTCAACTTGCGAGCCAGCTGAGAACCAGTTTGCTTTTCCATAGCTCGGGGTGCTAAGGGGAGCCACGTCATTACGTCACTGTATACATCATATACGTCGCTGCGTTTGCATAAACCTTGGCGCGAACATTGAAGCAACAACACCATGGAGAAGAAGAAGCAGCAACAACAACAACAACAATGGATGACTTTGCGTTTGTACAGCTGCTGCTTCTGGCTTTACAGTGCTTCATTGGGATCAGAAAACGGCAGATCCAATATGTTTGTGTTGATCGACAGGTTTTGATTGGACGGTGATTACGTTCTAGGAGACAGGTAATAACCTAATAACGTTTTGACTCTTACTTACACTGAATGTGAGATGGTTATGTTAGCCTTTGTAATATGAGCTAACATTAGCCGGTGTTATGTCCCTGCTGGAATCGTCACAAATTCACAAACATATTACTGGCGATTTTTAAGTCGCCGCTCATATCTACCACAGCGGTAGATATGAGGATGCTTAGCTCTGTAATGAACTTAACTGACTGAAGTGAATGTAAACAAACTGCATGGAAATATGAGTGAATGATTTATGTTTAACCTCGTTTCTTTAACCCTTATGCCTCACTAAGGACATTTTTGGCTTGTCAGTTGTTAATTTTCTTTATTATTTTGACTGTGTTCATACATATAGAAATATAATAAGGTCAATAGAATATAAAGTATGGCAAATGTGCTGTACATTAACTCCACAAGTAAATGTAACACTTATGTTTCCAACACTCACACATGCACATTTATTTCTCAATACACATCCCACTCTAATCTAAGGGGAAAAAGAGGCACAAGGGTTAAGTACCATGATGAATATTTGTTTGAGTATTGATGACTCTCCACACAACATGTTTATTTACCTATACATTTTTCTCTTTACAGGTAATCTTGCGACTGATGGCAAGGCGGAGATCACATGTTGTCTGGGCACACCCAAGATCTTGCTACTGGTGGGACACAATTGTTCCTGATTTCACCTCTCACCAGTTCGTGCAGAATTTCCGTGTGTCCCGAGAGTCATTTGAGTATGTCTGCAGTCGGGTGAGGCATGTCTTGGGGAGAAGGAACACAAATTACCGTTTGTGTGTCCCAAACCAGAAGCGGGTGGCTATTGCCATCTGGAAGCTGGCCACTGGCGGTGAATACGGGACCATCCTTTTTGTAGTAGGCATGAGCACCGTCTTTAATTGCGTTCAGAATTTCTGTAACACAGTCATCAAGGTGCTGCTCCTTGCCCACATTACATGCCCTGATGCTGAGAGGTTAGTGGAAATGGCTGCTCTCTTTCAGAGTCATTGGAGAGTGCCACAGTGTGTTGGTGCAATAGATGGAAGCCACATTCCCATTATAGCACCAGAACAGTATCCCCAAGACTACTACAACCAGAAGGGATGGCATTCAGTTGTTCTGCAAGCAGTTGTAGATGGCAGAGGTTTTTTCTGGGATGTGTGTTGGCTTTCCAGGGAGTGTGCATGATGCAAGAGTCCAAAAACAGTCACATTTGTGGGAAGTCCTAAGTGACGGGGAATTTCTAGGTCAAAGCAAAGTGTGGCTCTGGCTGTGAGGTTGGACATTACCTGATAGGTGATCCAGCCTACCCCATGCAGAACTGGCTGATGAAACCCTTTTCTGACAGTGGCAGATTGACCCCTGAACAACACACCTATGATTACAGACTCAGCAGTGCACGATCGGTTGTGGAAATGGCATTTGGGAGACTGAAAGGACAGTGGAGGTGCCTACTAAAAGAAATGACTGCAAGCTGGAACTGTGCAAGAAAATGGCGCTGACCTGCTGTGTCCTTCATAACATCTGTGAGGAACATGGCGACAATTTCACTGAGGAGCACCAAGACAGACATGCCAACATCCAGCCTCCTCTTCAGGCATTACCTGAACATGGCAGTCAAGAAGGGGCTGACATTAGAGCCGCTTTAATGGCCTACTTTAACAGAGGGAACGAGTAATTTGTTTGGTTATTTTGCTATTTACTTCATGTCAATGTTGTTTAATTGTTCAGTTTGATAAGTTCATAGAAATGAGTCATTTATTTGTAAATAAAGTGAGTGAAAAAGGTAGCTTGTTGAGTTCTTTCATTAATTGTTTTCACAAGCTCTAACCAGCTTTACTTGTACTTATTACACAGTTAAAATAATTTTACATCACTAGTGAAAACATATACAAGCAGACATGTCTCTTTAGAAAAAACATTTATTTACATAGTGCATAGAAACACAACATAAAGTGACGTGAACAGTGCAAAGGTGCAAAACAAGAAAAGTGGTGTGATTATTTTCTGGCTTGCGCCTCCATTACAGACACCATGCGCCCCATTATACTGAGGAACGCACTGTTGTCTGCTTCCAGCTTGTGCAGCAAGGCATCGTTCATTTCCTTGCTGTGCTGCAGGAACCTCTCGTCCACCCGCTCAAGGTATTCCAGGAGCTCAGTGTTGCTGTCTCACTTCCTCTTAGCTGTGTACAAGAACAGAATAATGAGTTTAAAAGTTTTTATTCATAAGTAGATTAACACAGGTCCAGCAATACAATATAAGAAAAATGTCAGCTCAGCAATAAGAGCATTAGTTAATTGTTTACGGTTGGTAGGGGATTTTATATGAATGACTGGTCACTTATTACAGCATGTATTTATATTATAAAGTCACACTATTAGGTACATATCCATGTTTGCATAGTATCCAGTGAGACAGACTACTGGATACTCAGCACAACAACTTACCAGGTCTGGTCTGTGGCGATTGTCCTGAGCTGCTGGATGATGCAGGAGAGCTGCAGTGGCGTGGAGACATCAGGTCCTCGTCCCCGATGGTGAACAACTCTATAAACCACATAAAAACAGCCAGTGTTGGGAAAGTTCACTTTCTACATGAACTATTTCAAAGTTCAGTTCACAAATTTTAAAATGAGCTAGTTCAGTTCATAGTTCATAATGAAAAATTTTGAACTAAGTTCACAGTTACAAAAATGAACTAGTGAATGAAAGTATGCATCAGATTTCATTATAACATTATACAAACAAACATTAACTGAAGTAACTAAAACTTTATGCAAGGCGAAAATGTTTGAAAAGAAACTTACCAGGCTCTGATTGCGGCGCCATCGCCTCCAGCATCGCCGTCGCTGAATTTAAGGCTCCGGTGGTGTTATTTGCCGGTCTATCGCTGAGGACTGAGTCCAGAATATCGAAGGGGTTCTTCCTTGGCCTCCCGTTGCAGCTTCGACCGAGGTCCTTTTTTTGGTTCCTGAAGTCTTTCTTCAGCTTCTTTAATTTGTTGCTGATCTGCTCAAGAGTATGTTCATACCCCGCCGCAGCCATCTCTTTTTGTCTCATCTCATCTCATCTCATTATCTCTAGCCACTTTATCCTTCTACAGGGTTGCAGGCAAGCTGGAGCCTATCCCAGGTGACTACGGGCGAAAGGTGGGGTACACCCTGGACAAGTCGCCAGGTCATCACAGGGCTGACACATAGACACAGACAACCATTCACACTCACATTCACACCTACGGTCAATTTAGAGTCACCAGTTAACCTAACCTGCATGTCTTTGGACTGTGGGGGAAACTGGAGCACCCGGCGGAAACCCACACGGACACGGGGAGAACATGCAAACTCTGCACAGAAAGGCCCTCGCCGACCACAGGGCTCGAACCTGGACCTTCTTGCTGTGAGGCAACAGCGCTAACCACTACACCACCGCGCCGCCCCCCATCTCTTTTTGTATTTGGTGTAATATGGGCTTGGTCCAGGTAGCACCCTCCAGTTTCGTCTGAACTTCATCTGTGGACCATATTGCTCGGAGACAGGTTGTCTCCTCCACAGAGCACTGCTGCTTTACTGCATCCATGATATCTCATTGCTTAAAAATGGCCACCTTTCGCGGTCTTGTTATTGTTGTTGGTCTTAACAACTCCGCCCCGCCGCTGACGTAAGCGGTTCTTTCCTCTGGCCCAGCAAAGAGTTGGTGCTAGCCTGGAACCGGTTTTTCTGGCCCCAGAGCCAGTTCTTTGTCAGTGGAAACAGAAAACCCAGTTCCAAATTAAGCACTGGCCCCGAACCAGCCCTGGAACTGATTTGGTGGAAAAGGGTGAATCTGGACACCCCGCCCTCCATAAATAAGGAAGGATGACCAGGATAGATAGATATTTCACCACAGAACATTCCTTTACTTAGATACCAAAACACAGATGAATATAACAGAGCAATGAATGAATTCCATGAATGACAATGAATCTAATTGTACATGTAGGCCTAGGCCTAAAGGGCTCTTTCCTTTCCTCTGTTCTATGCCTGTTCCTTTTGCAAGCTTTCATTGTATTTAGAGGCTGCTTGCTTTGCAGATTTGAGCAATTTTCCAGACACCTCCACCTTGTAGCACTCTGTGTCAATAAACTTGTGAATCTGATGTCTTGCAAGATTAACAAGTGTTTGGTGAGACATCTGACCCCTAAATTCTGTCTTGATGTGACGCACCATGCTGAATGCCCTTTCCCCATCACAGTTAGAATTTGGCAGCACCAATAGCAGCTTCATCAGCTGATAGAGCTCCCTGAATCTCAACTGCCCTGAGCTCACAGATGTTACTTTGGACAGCTTCCCCCAGCACTCATCAACTGGTAAATTCTTATAATTTGGTACCAGTGCTTCCAGGTTAGAGGACACATAATCCAGGACTTCTAAATGGAGCTGTTCTCTGGCATCTGCCTTCATTACATTTGGAAATCTTTCTGCCAAAGTCAAAATCTGCTCTGGTTTCATATTATCATAGTTCTTAGGATTGACCACTGACAGATTCATCAAGATCTGATCTCTCACAGGGAATTTTTCCTTTATTTTTTGAAAGATTCTGACAAAGAATGCTCTCGCATCTGTAGAATTGCTTTGTCTTGTGACTGGAGAGTGCTGATTTTCACATCGGAAAATCACATATTTGATGGAAGATGGATATGATGTGTTAACAGTACCTGAAGATACAGTATTAATTGAACAGCGGACATTTTGCTCATGTTGTGAGAGAATCTCTTTCAGAGCCTATAAACACAGAAAAACCTGATGAGTTAGTTGAGAGAGATAACAGGATGTCATGTCCATTCATTTGGACTGTAGATGGCTCTGGGAAAACCAGAGGTGGAGGTTTGTGCATTTATATAAATAGAGCTTGGTGTACAAACTCTGTTGTTGCCGAGAGACACTGCTCACCTAACGCGGAGTTTCTCATGGTTAAATGTAGACCTTTTTATCTCCCAAGAGAACTCACATCAGTTATAGTTACTGCTGTATATACACACCACCAGACGCTAATGCTAAGCTTGCAATGGGAGAATTGCATGCAGCCATTAGCAAACAGCAGGAAATGCAGCCAGGGGCTGCCTTTATTTTTGCAGGTGACTTTAATCACTCCAACTTGAAGTACTTCCCAGACTGCATCAACATGTTACCTGCCACACAAAAGGAAATAAGACACTGGACCATGTTTTTTCAGTGGACAAAAAGGCAACGACAAGATTCAGAAACATACAGGGAAGTTGATAACAGAGTGATAAATTATAAATTAATCTTGTAATGGCTTTTTCCTTCGCGCTAATTCCGTGATTATTGTAGGGATTTTACCTTAAAATTTCAACCAGGTTCAATTCACCTGAAAATCAGCTCCCTGTAAAGGGACACCACAAGATCATAGGTTTTGGAATTTTGAAAAATATATATTTTATGGTTGCAGAGATACGATGATTTTAGTAAAAAAAAAATAAATAAATAAATAATGGTAATTTCGCACTGACCCTCAACACACACACACACACACACACACACACACACACACACACACACCCCTCTACTTAACGTCGTAGCACAAAATAGAAAGGGTGTATATGGTCCTAATTGGTTCTGTTAGAACCAGAAAAGGTTGTAGTTTTATGAGCGACTTAGTTTTGGAGGTGAATCCGAACAAATTCCTGCCTGTTGCGCGACACCTGCTCCTGCCGCTCCAGCACTGTAAAATGAAAGTAATTTATTGCCATTATTTAGCCTTGTGCCTAGCAAGTGCGCTTACAAAGATGACAATTACAAAGAGACACTGCTTTATCATAACTGTGAAAGTTGAACACACAAAAAAACCCCAACAATAACGATGATTTGTACCATGTATTAATTTCCTGAAGTGGCACGGTGGTGTAGTGGTTAGTGCTGTCGCCTCACAGCAAGAAGGTCCGGGTTCAAGCCCCGTGGCTGGCGAGGGCCTTTCTGTGTGGAGTTTGCATGTTCTCCCTGTGTCCACATGAGTTTCCTCCGGGTGCTCCGGTTTCCCCCACAGTCCAAAGACATGCAGGTTAGGTTAACTGGTGACTCTAAATTGACTGTAGGTGTGAATGTGAGTGTGAATGGTTGTCTGTGTCTGTGTGTCAGCCCTGTGATGACCTGGCGACTTGTCCAGGGTGTACTCCGCCTTTTGCCCGTAGTCAGCTGGGATAGGCTCCAGCTTGCCTGCGACCCTGTAGAACAAGATAAAGCAGCTAGAGATAATGAGATGAGATTAATTTCCTGGGTTCCAGAAAATGGCTGGAGCAGCTGTTACTCTTCTTCATGCTCTATGCACTGACTGACTGGTCGAAAGGTTTGGGATGAAGCTTGCTCGCTTGGTCTAGATTCTGTGGGATTGTATGTAATGTGCGGGCATCAGGGAGCCGCTATCAATATGTGGGAGACTCCTGGAACTTCCGGGAGACTTAGGATGTCTGAGTTTATGAGGAAAACCTGCTTATTCATGCAATTATCCATCATCCAATCAAGTGACAGTAGCACAGTCACTTGTCAATCATGCAGATACAGGTGGGGTCACAGCTAGGAATTCTGGGCTCCTCTGGAACAATAGTGCAGTCAGACTAATGAACAAATATACAGGGAAGTTCAATAGGGGAAAATGTGTTCTTAGAGATTTTAAAGTCATTTCCTCATTAACACTGTGTGCGAGCGGCACGGTGGTGTAGTGGTTAGCGCTGTCGCCTCACAGCAAGAAGGTCCTGGGTTCGAGCCCCGGGGCCGGCGAGGGCCTTTCTGTGTGGAGTTTGCATGTTCTCCCCGTGTCCGCGTGGGTTTCCTCCGGGTGCTCCGGTTTCCCCCACAGTCCAAAGACATGCAGGTTAGGTTGACTGTTGACTCTAAATTGACCGTAGGTGTGAATGGTTGTCTGTGTGTCAGCCCTGTGATGACCTGGTGACTTGTCCAGGGTGTACCCCGCCTTTCGCCCGTAGTCAGCTGGGATAGGCTCCAGCTTGCCTGTGACCCTGTAGAAGGATAAAGCGGCTAGAGATAATGAATGAATGAATGAATGAATGAACACTGTGTGCTCTCAGTTCACAGTTCATACTTGAAACTACTAATAGTACCTACTATTATTTGCATAATCATGCCCAGTACATAAGATGAGCCAGCTAACCTCATTGGCTTGCTATTTAAAGCTAGGGTAGGTCATTTTTAAGAAACCAGATTTTGAAAGTATCCAACTGAAAAATCCCACCCCATCCCTTTAGCCCTTCCTCCAAAAACACATGAACGTGCACTGTAATTAGATCAGACTCCAGCTCAGAATGAAACATGGACTGTGGAACACATTTTGAATTGGTCAGGCCCATCAGTTCCCCAACCAATAAAATTAAATATTTTTAGTGAATTTGATTGGTTTATAGAGCAGTCACATGAATTCAAATGTTTCTTTGTTTGTTTCTTTATTTCTAACTACATTTTCCTTTGCAACTTATTTGAAGACATACTGGCGAAATGGTGGATTTCTCAGGTATGTTTATAACTTATAATTTCTCCTTTTCTACCTTTATCATTTGCTTAATGTGTGAAGATTCTTGAAAATAAATACAGATATATAAATACAGATATATTCGCCATTTTGCACGTGAATTTTTTTCGGCGACAACCAACTTGAGTTGAAAAAACGCTCTTTTATGGCCAATGATTCACTTTAACTTACGACAGAAGTTAAAACCACCAACTTTTTCCAAGTACACACAAAAATGCGGGTCAAAAAAGACAGTAGAAAAGGTAAAAACAGCTATTATAGAAATGGATTGCTTCGCATCACCAGTCAAACTATTATGGTTGTCAAGGAATGTCAAGTTAGCTTGCCCACCACAGGCTTGTTGCCATGGGGAAAATTGACAATTCCTGCAAATGGCCTATTGGATCAGACTCCAGCTCAGAATGAAACATGGACTGTGGAACACATTTTGAATTGGTCAGGCCCAACAGTTCCCCAACCAATAAAATTTATTATTTTTTTCGTGGTCTGGTTTCCATCAAATCATGTGCTCTGATTGGCCCGCGAGCGGTCCAGAATCCTCTGATATGGACCCTGGTTATAGACCTTTGGAGACTCGCTCGTTCACAACAACAAACATAGTAGCAATTTTTGGCAACATTTATTTTCGCATTTCTCAGTATAATCGGATTAATTTTACAGCATGGATTGCGATAACAACAGTGTTCACAGCGAAAGCGAGTTTTACTACCCTGATGAAGACGAAATAAAAGAAAACATTTCAGGAGAAAGCTGAAAACCTGTAATTGTTGCTAACGCCGAGCAAAAACATGGCTGAATCCTGAATGACTCAATTTTGCATAAATAGAGGACTACATAGGCAGCAAAATATTTTTGGTTTTTTTTTCCTGCCATGGAAGTGCACTTGTATACCCAGGAGGAAGCCATTTGCATTACAGCCGTGAATGAGGATTCAAAATGCCGGCTCGCCTTGGCTTTGTTTTCCCTTTCGGGCACTCTCATTTTCTGTGAGAATTTGGGAAAGAAAAAAATAAATATATTATTTACCAGCTTAAGGTCAGTCTGTATGGTGAAATACCATGACCTTGGCCTTGAAAATACTGACCTCGGCCCAGAGGGATTCGGTCAGTATTATCAAGACCTCGGTCACGGTATTTCACGATATGTACCTCCCAGCTGGTAAATAATATATATATGGGTCCGTCTCAGAAACTGGACTCTCATTTGGGACATTATGAAAAATAAATAAATTTTCTAATTTTACTCTTTTTTTTGCATTTACCTAACACTCAGTGTTTCTTTTATGTTGAATAAGAACAAAGATAGCATATGCTTTATCTGGCCTCCACTATGGAAATTTTTTTTATTACAATTCAAATGCTTTTGTAAAATTGATTTCCATATAAAATAACTACATTATGAAGAATTAAAGCCCCTCCTTCACAGATGAGTGAAAATATTGAATAAATTTTCTCTTTTTGATTGCTTGGGTTAAAAATGCCAAGTTATGATGACGGAATTGATTATTCACTTCAATATGAATAATATGATACATTTTGGGTATTTGATATGGTGAAATAGGACAATAGGACACAATGGAAAAATCAAGAACACACCGGAAAGATGAGAATAACGGCGGTGGTAAAAGAACAGCGACTGGACTGGCTGAAGGTCGCGTGGGTCTCTGGTGCGCCGCACGAGCAACGGGACATCACCACCGCACCGGGTGGAGCGCGAGGCGGGGGCGGGGCAAAATGACTGGCCATAGATTCTATCAAAAGTTCGATCTAAATTGGCCATGGTTGCAAAATATTGGCCAAAAATACGCAAACACTACGAAATATGAAAGGGAGAAGAAAAAGAAACATTCTATTGCCTTATACTGCAAGACTAAAACAAAATAAAACTGTCAAAACTCACCTTTTCAGTGATAACGTCTGAACAGATCACTCGCGTAACAGAAAGACTGCAAATGGAAGCACGATCAATTTCTAACTGTTAGAGTGGAAAATTCCATTCTACACATGCAAATTGTTAATGTGTGTCCTTCCCCGCACACAAATAACATCTCATCTCATCTCATTATCTCTAGCCGCTTTATCCTTCTACAGGGTCGCAGGCAAGCTGGAGCCTATCCCAGCTGACTACGGGCGAAAGGACAAATAACATGCTACAGTAAAAAATAGACCACAACTCATTTTATAGCTCAGAAATTCGTACAGGGCGGCACGGTGGTGTAGTGGTTAGCGCTGTCGCCTCACAGCAAGAAGGTCCGGGTTCGAGCCCCGTGGCCAGCGAAGGCCTTTCTGTGCAGAGTTTGCATGTTCTCCCTGTGTCCGCGTGGGTTTCCTCTGGGTGCTCCGGTTTCCCCCACAGTCCAAAGACATGCAGGTTAGGTTAACTGGTGACTCTAAATTGACCGTAGGTGTGAATGTGAGTATGAATGGTTGTCTGTGTCTATGTGTCAGCCCTGTGATGACCTGGCGACTTGTCCAGGGTGTACCCTGCCTTTCGCCCATAGTCACCTGGGATAGGCTCCAGCTTGCCTGTGACCCTGTAGAAGGATAAAGCGGCTAGAGATAATGAGATGAGATGAGAAATTCGTACAAGACCAGCTACCATTGTAACATATTCTGTAAGAAACATATTCTATACCTAACTTTCAGCTTTCATTTTAAAAAAACAAAATCACAGATGTATGACTAAATTTTTATATGGCGTAATGATTTTAAGTTACTACTTTCGGTGAGGTAGTGACCTTGACCCTGAGGCTTTCCTATCACGAATTGTATTTAAAGTTGTAACTTTATACACCTAAAGATTGGTGCGCTCACAGAATAATCATAACCATAATAAAACATCATGCAAAATATTTGATCACCGTTGTAACTCCATTTTCCACATACGCAATACGATCGTGTGTTTTGATCTAAACGGGAGACTTTTCAGTGGACTACAACCTTTTTAAGGGAATGTGATGTAGTCAACCATTTATCATGTTCCAGATCAAGCCGCCATTTTTCCACAAATTTGCAGAATTTTTGCCAAATTCTGAATAGAGTATTCACATCAAAGATTTAGTTTTATCTATATTATTTCTTTCATCATTTTATTTCAAATTAAAACCAACATCACCATTCAAAACTGTATAGTTTATTGACTGAGTATATTTAATGGGGTACCCCCACAGTACCCAGTTTCTGAGACACACGCATATATATATATATATATATATATATATATATATATATATATATATATATATATATATATATATAAGTGAACTTTGATTGGCTTATAGAGCAGTCACATGAATTCAAATGTATGTTTGTTTCTTTATTTCTTTGTTTCAAATCACATTTTCCTTCGCAACTGATTCGAAGACGCATTGCCCATGAGAGGAAAGGACAGTGAGAAGGGAGAGCAGTCGCTATTAAAAATATTCATTCCCCTAAGTCGAGCCCTACCGTTTCCATAGTCCATGATATGAAAAGTCATCTACCACACTATCTATTCAGTAAAAGAACTAACACACACTTATTTCACTGCTTAGATGTTTGTTTGAGAACCAAAACTGTTGCGAAAAGTCCTAAATAAGCAGTAAACTGTTTCTGAGAACATTTAGCTGTGAAAGCACAGGCACACACAAATATCAGGACAAACACCAAACCGATACGACTGCCTGGGCACTTCACAAAGATATTTTCAGCAATGTTCAAATAAAATAACGCTAACCAGTCACCTTAGCCAGAGATGTTCCTCTCAGAAAATCTCTGCCCTAACATCAGAAACAAGATAAAAGTAGCCCGACTTTAGCAGGTTTGGAAATTGTAATTTGTTTCATCAAAGCTGATGGTCTTGCTGAAATTCTGTTTCAATTAGTGTGATTTACTGAATCATGCACACAACAATTCAGTGATAACAAGGAGCCTGTGAACTACTGGAATGCTGAGGGTCCTGATAATTGTCACCACCATTCACTTCACCAGCAGCAGCCCAGGATACAGGTCAAGATCTTCAGTTAATGTTCACATCAAACATCATAATGAGAGAAACTGATCTCAGTCACTTTGACTGTGATATGGTTGCAGGCAGTGTCTAGTGTCTCATTTTTTTTTAAATTTGCGATAGAGATTGTCTAACTTATCATTTGATCTAATTCACATACAGAGCACGAATGCTTCTGGAACCTGAGGGTGAAACTTTGGGATGTAAAAAAGAAAGAAAGCCTTTCAGGAGCTCTGTCACCCCTTTTCCTCCTCAGCAGCATCTCCTGGTCCCGGTACTTTTTTTTTTTGCCGAGATGAGAATTACATGATTTTGTTTTTGCCATTATGTTTTTGTGATGTATGTGTCAGTTATTCATTATAGCATATGTGATTGAGACGAGTAGCATTTTTAAAGAGATTTAAGAAATGTTTGCTTTTAACATAATATTTTGACTTATAAATGTAAAAATAATGACAAATTATCTTTTGACCAGAGTATCTATTCACTTTTGTTCCAGAAATCATACGGACTTGAGTGAAATAAAGGCTGAAGCCGAGACAAAAGCGACAGCTGCAAATGTTTCAGTGTCCATCTTTGCATGTCTGTCTCCCTGGCAACAGATTTGTTCTTATCTGATTGGTTGTTACCAACTGTCTGTTGCCCTAATTAGTTGCCCAGTGTCTCACCTGGTTGCCTGTTGCTGGGAACACTGCCCAGCAACATTGCCCAAAAAGTTGCCCCATGTATCATCACCTGAAGAGATGCTCCTTTGTGTACGGTAAGTCTGATTGCCATGTTGAACTTGGAGGAACTCGTAGTTGAGAGTTCACAAGTAGGAATTTTGAGTTGAGGGGGCGTTTTATGACCTGTAGACAAATGCAGCAGATCTGAAATAGCCACTCTGAACAGAAACACATCTCACAACACACACACACACAAAACAAACAAACAAACAAACAAACAAACAAAAAAAAACGTGAAATCTTTTGGCAGATGGGCCACAACAGCAGAAGATCAGTCCTGTCAGCCAAGAAAAGGAATCTGACCCGAGAGTGGGCACAGGCCCACCCAAACTGGGTGTTTGAAAATTGGACACCTGGTCTAATACACCTTGATTTTTGCTGCATGATGCAGGTGGGAGGTTCAGAATTTGGCCTCAACAACATGAATCTATGCAACATGCAAAATTTTCAGTTTGGACAACCTTTGGCTTTAAAACAACAATAAGTGTCAGTGGGGTTACAATTGAAAAGTTATGTCAGTTATTGCTTTAGCACATCCATCTTCACACCTCCCCCCCTTCTTCACTGCTGAACTGACATCACTGAATTAAAAAAAAGAAAAAGAAGAAGCAAAACCACAACTGCCAACTTGTGTCTGTTTTCTGAAATGGTCACTGCCTTGTGTGTGTGTGTGTGTGTGTGTGTGTGTGTGTGTGTGAACAAGGCTAATGAGACGTTTATTTCTGCATAACTGCTTTTGTTGTTGTTGTTTTACACGAATAAGTAAAGAATGATTATTATTCCAACACACACACACACACACACACACACACACACACACACACACACACACACACAACTTGCTGTAGTAAGGTATTTCCCAGCACAGGAACACAAATGGAAATGGAAATTAGGTATTGAGTTATAAGTCATTTTCTCAGTAAGTCCAGTAAATGCAAACATGATTTTGTTAAAGCTTCTCTGTTCACAGTAAAGTCCACCAGTTACAAAGTTAAAAGTTAGTTCTTGCTTTCACACGTCCACTTTCACACCTCCCACCTTCTTCACTACTGAATTTGCACCTTGATATTAAAATAGAAAATAAACCACATCCTTGAACTGGTCTCTGCTCTCAGGCCTCTCATACGGTCACTGCCCTGTGTGTGTACAGGACTAATGAGAAATATGTTTGTTTCTGCTCTTATTTTCTATTATTTTTTTAACAGAAAGGTAAATAATGATTCGTGATTATTGGAAAAAAAAAAGTTCTGTGCATTAGTGTGGTATTAGTGTGTATTATAGTGAACTTCCTGTGGTAAGATGTTTCCCTGCACAGACCATAATAGTAAAAAAAAAAAAAAAAGGAAACTAGGCATTTAGTTATAAGGCATTTTCTCAGGAAGTCTAGTTAATGCTAACATGGTTTTGTTAAAACCTTTCTGTGGACAAGAAAGACCACCAGAGTCTCACCACAGCAGCTAAAGACATTTCAGTTCATCACAACCATGACTTCCACTGATGAAAGTACAAACACCATCCAGTCATTTTCTTTCCGCAGATCAAATGATCATGAGAGGTTGTCACTGAGCAGCAGATGACAGCAGGACACAGAAGATCAGGAACAAATTCCAACAATACAGACTCATTTACACTCATGAGATTATTTAAACCCTGTGTATTAAACTTGCTCTACTTGTACTCTTACCTGTTGATCTATCATTGTTGATCTGAGAGTCGTTACACATCAAACTAAACCCTTCTCATAACAGATATGGATACACTGATCCATCTGAGCAGTCATGCTCAGATGAAGTCACTCATTGTACACACAATGTCCTAATGACACAATAAACTCATCACTCAGGACATTCACACTGCAGAATAACAACTTTATACCCCACCACTCACTCTAATGAAGACACAAAGAGAACATTTACTCACAGAGCATCACAGGGACTGGACTGAGCTCCTTCCTGTAAGTCTAATGACTTACTGACTGACAGAGCAGCGGTGTGTGTTAAAGCCTTACCACTTCCTGTGACAGAGAGAGGGAGGGTCTATGTATGTCAGTTTTATATTTTAGTTGACACAGACATGGTTACTCCTGTCCCATTATTTTTGACATTAAGCCTGTTTTAAGGCTCACACTGTAAAATCCATTGTTTCATTTTGCCAGAATTAAAATAATTTGTACTCAAGAATAACACTCTGAATAGCAGTGCTGTAAATAGGCAAAATATTAAAGGGCTGATGACATGAACATGACTCTATGCAATTTCTTAAATAACCTATACAACATGGCAAACGTTAGATTTCTGTTATAATTACGTGAAAAGAAGCTGTTGTTACGCGAATATCCAACTTTTAATTGCACAGCGCAAGAAAACTGGGTCCGTGGCTCGCGGCCATGCTGTGACGTCAGCGGAAGAACACGCTGCGGTTCACTGGCTGTTCTACTCAATGGAAATGGCGCATGACAACGCTGGTGAACTCTCTAGTGCTAGCTCTTCCTCTGAACAAAAGAACAACCAAATGCTGGTACTTTAAGCAGTGATCATGATGGCATGATTTTATCTGATTTTAAATAAATGAGATTGATAATAATGTGAATGTTCACAACTAGTACATACAAACTCTGCAGCTTCTGATTCAGCAGCTGCGTCATACTCCGCAAAAACATCAGCAAGAACCTACAATATAAATGGAAATGCAATACACTAAGCTCAAATGACTTTCGGAAAGTATAATTTCTAAATTTTTTCTACATATTCTTGAAGTCGGTCATCAGGGTACTTGCTACCATTCCCTAACAACGCATGGCAAAGGGTAAAGTGTAGTCTTGCTACAAGTACTTGCTAAAGCCTCCGGTGGAAGATCCTCGATGTGCTGATAAGACATACAGTTCTATATAACACACAAGTGTCACGATAATCACAAAACAGATGCAAATTGTTAAAATACCTAATTTTTAAGCAATCATGTGTTAATCTCTTCCGAATAGAATCTATAATAGCCTACCCTCTTTACCCTTTGCCTCTCGTTGCTAGGCGGCAGTTACATGAAAGCCGCAAGCTTTCACAAGCAAATACATGACTGATATCACGCCAACTTTATGATTACATTCATGATTATCATGAATGTGTACTCTATGATGTGTACTCTATGAGCGCTCTGGAGCGAGTCACTTCCAAGATGGCCGCGCAGACCGCAGTGTTACTATTTTTAGCATCATCTCGGAGCACTCTATAGCTCTACGTACCTTTATCTTATGTCGTTTCACAACACATGTTCTGACAGGAGGACTGTCTTTGGAGGAGTCGCCTTGTCCCAGGTGACTGCTGGATCCGGCATAGCTACTAGTAGACCCCCTCCGGAATACTGTAGGCACTGCTGATGGTAGTAACACAAGTTTGTGCTGAACTGCACACCCAAGAGATTCTTTTAAGCTGGGAAGGGTGTCAAAACAATCCAAATCGAAGTGTTCAGAGCACAGGATGGATGTTGGTGAGGGCTCCCACTTGTCACGAGTGCGCCTGACTTGCTTCACCCACTTTGCATGCAGCTCGGGATCTCTGGGAAACTTGAATAAACTTACCCCATCCTTGTGGGTTTTGTAGCAAAAGCCGGCAACACAACGCGAAGGCATAATAACTATATATATATATATATATATATATATATATATATATATATATATATATATATATATATATATACACAGTGGCGCTTGAAAGTTTGTGAACCCTTTAGAATTTTCTATATTTCTGCATAAATATGACCTAAAACATCATCAGATTTTCACACAAGTCCTAAAAGTAGATAAAGAGAACCCAGTTAAACAAACGAGATAAAAATATTATACTTGGTCATTTATTTATTGAGAAAAATGATACAATATTACATATCTGTGAGTGGCAAAAGTATGTGAACCTCTAGGATTAGCAGTTAATTTGAAGGTGAAATTCGAGTCAGGTGTTTTCAATCAATGGGATGACAATCAGGTGTGAGTGGGCATCCTTGTTTTATTTAAAGAACAGAGATATATCAAAGTCTGATCTTCACAACACATGTTTGGGGAAGTGTATCATGGCACGAACAAAAGAGATTTCTGAGGACCTCAGAAAAAGCGTTGTTGCTGCTCATCAGGCTGGAAAAGGTTACAAAACCATCTCTAAAGAGTTTGGACTCCACCAGTCCACAGTCAGACAGATTGTGTACAAATGGAGGAAATTCAAGACCATTGTTACCCTCCCCAGGAGTGGTTGACCAACAAAGATCACTCCAAGAGCAAGGCGTGTAATAGTTGGCAAGGTCACAAAGGACCACACGGTAACTTCTAAGCAACTGAAGGCCTCTCTCACATTGGCTAATGTTAATGTTCATGAGTCCACCATCAGGAGGACACTGAACAACAATGGTGTGCATGGCAGGGTTGCAAGGAGAAATCCAGTGCTCTCCAAAAAGAACATTGCTGCTCATCTGGTTTGCTAAAGATCACATGGACAAGCCAGAAGGCTATTGGAAAAATGTTTTGTGGATGGATGAGACCAAACTAGAACTTTTTGGTTTAAATGAGGAGTGTTATGTTTGGAGAAAGGAAAACACTGCATTCCAGCATAAGAACCTTATCCCATCTGTGAAACATGGTGGTGGGAGTATCATGGTTTGGGCCTGTTTTGCTGCATCTGGGCCAGGGCGGCTTGCCATCATTGATGGAACAATGAATTCTGAATTATACCAGCAAATTCTAAAGGAAAATGTCAGGACATCTGTCCATGAACTGAATCTCAAGAGAAGGTGGGTCATGCAGCAAGACAATGACCCTAAGCACACAAGTCATTCTACCAAAAATGGTTAAAGAAGAATAAAGGTAATGTTTTGGAATGGCCAAGTCAAAGTCCTGACCTTAATCCAATGGAAATGTTGTGGAAAGACCTGAAGCGAGCAGTTCATGTGAGGAAACCCACCAACATCCCAGAGCTGAAGCTGTTCTGTACGGACGAATGGGCTAAAATTCCTCCAAGCCGGTGTGCAGGACTGATCAACAGTTACCAGAAATGTGTAGTTGCAATTATTGCTGTACAAGGGGGTCACACCAGATATTGAAAGCAAAGGTTCACATACTTTTGCCACTCACAGATATGTAATATTGGATCATTTTCCTCAATAAATAAATGACCAAGTATAATATTTTTGTCTCATTTGTTTAACTGGGTTCTCTTTATCTACTTTTAGGCCTTGTGTGAAAATCTAATGATGTTTTAGGTCATATTTATGCAGAAATATAGAAAATTCTAAAGGGTTCACAAACTTTCAAGCACCACTGTATATATATAATGTATAATAATAATACTAATAATGATAAACTGAACACCTGTCGCATCAACAACAAACTGGTAAGTTAGGAGGAAGATTCTTTCGCTGACGTCATATAGCCCCTCCTACTCATTCGGCTCCTGGGTGCTGTAGCCCCATCAAATTTGCCCAAATAGCCGCGTTTTTTATCATAACTTGTAAAATAGGCGCCTTCATGAATTAATATATGGATCATCGGGAATTACTTTTTATGTTATAAAACATCGCCAAAGATGTCAAAAACGTGTCATCAGCCCTTTAAGTGTTCATCATATTCACACTGTCCACTTTATTAGGAACACCTATGCACCTGCTCATTCATGCAGTTATCCAAACAGCCAATCAACAGCAACACAAAGCATTAACTCATGCAGTAACTTGGATTTCAGAATGTCCTTGGATTTTCACACACAGCAGTGTGTATAGATTACACAAAGAAAAAGACAAAAAGAAACACCTTGTTGGTGAGAGAGGTCAGAGGTGAATGACCAGACTGGATCACACTGACAGGAAGGCTACAGTAACTCAGTATGTGGCGGCCAGTGATTGAAAAGTGAAAATAAATTGCCTTTGACTCCCTCAAAGTAGCAATTTTTGGCAACATTTATTTTCACGTTTCTCAGTATATCGCATTAATTTTACAGCATGGATAGCGATAACAACAGTGTTCACAGCGAAAGTGAGTTTTACTACCCTGATGAAGATGAAATAAAAGAAAACATTTCAGGAGAAAGCTGAAAACCTGTAACTGTTGCTAACGCCGAGCAAAAAGATGGCTGAATCCTGAATGACTCAATTTTGTATAAATAGAGGACTACATAGTTTTTTTGTTTTTTTTCCTGCTATGGAAGTGCACTTGTATACCCAGGAGGAAGCCATTTGCATTACAGCCATGAATGAGGATTCAAAATGCCGGCTTGCCTTGGCTTTGTTTTCCCTTTCGGGCGCTCATATTTTCTGTGAGAATTTGGTAAAGAAAAAAAATAAATATATTATTTACCAGGTTAAGGTTGGTCCATATCGTGAAATACCGTGACCTCAGCCTTGAAAATACTGGCCTCTGCCCAGAGGCCTCGGTCAGTATTTTCAAGACCTTGGTCACGGTATTTCATGATATGGACCTCCCAGCTGGTAAATAATATATATTTTATTGAAATTTGACTGGCTAATAGAGCAGTCACATGAATTCAAATGTTTGTTTCTGTATTTCTTTGTTTCAAATCACACTTCACAAAGATATTTTCAGCAATGTTCAAATAAAATAACGCTAACCAGTCACCTTTGCCAGAGATGTTCCTCTCAGAATATCGCTGCCTTAACATTAGAAACAAGTTTGATGTTCATAGTTTCCTATGCAACTGATTCGAAGATGCATTGCCCATGAGAGGAAAGGACAGTGAGAAGGGAGAGAAGTCGCTATAAAAAAATATTCATTTCCCGAAGTAGAGCCCTACCATTTCCATGGTCCGTGATATGAAAAAAGTCATCTACCACACTCTCTATTCAGTAAAAGAACTACCACACACTTATTTCACTGCTTAGATGTTTGTTTGAGCACAGAAACCATTGTGAAAAGTGCTAAGCAGTAAACTGTTTCTGAGAACATTTAGCTGTGAGAGCACAGGCGCACACAAATACTGGATCAGGACAAACACCAAACCGATACGACTGCCTGGGCACTTCACAAAGATATTTTCAGCAATGTTCAAATAAAATAACGCTAACCAGTCACCTTAGCCAGAGATGTTCCTCTCAGAATATCGCTGCCTTAACATTAGAAACAAGATAAAAGTAGCCCGACTGTAGCAGGTTTGGAAATTGAAATTTGTTTCATCAAGGGTGATGGTCTTGCTTAAATTCTGTTTCAATTAGTGTGATTTACTGAATCATGCACACAACAATTCAGTGATAACAAGGAGCCTGTGAACTACTGCAATGTTGTGGGTCCTTATAATTGTCACCACCATTCACTTTGCCAGCAGCAGCCCAGGATACAGGTCAAGATCTTCAGTTAATGTTCACATCAAACATCATAATGAGAGAAACTGATCTCAGTCACTTTGACTGTGATATGGTTGCAGGCAGTGTCTAGACTTTACACAGAAATGGGGAGAGGGGGGATCCACACAACCCAATAGGTCGAAATGCCTTGTTGATGAGAGAGGTCAGAGAAGAATGGCCTGAAAGTAAAGTTACAGGAATTCTACATTTGACTGACCTCAAAAAAGTTAAATTAGAGATCGGAATGACATCATTTTAACCTCCATTGTTTCAAAGTACAAAGGGGGAAAACATGGGTGCCTCCATCTTCATCTTTTGTTAGCCTTCCTTCTCAATACAACAAACTGTATGATCAGTGTTATAGACTTCACTAAAGCAAATCCTTTTTATATACAGCATAACTCACTGAAAAGTAAAGGTGATGATACACGGGGCAACTTTTCAGGCAATGTTGCTGGGCAACTGCACTTCAACACTTTCCCACTGAGATTGGGCAACATAATTTCTATCTGAACAATTTTGATCATTTTGGGCAACTTTTTAAGATCATCCAATCAGAGTGCTAGCAGCGAATCACATGACCACCTGAGAGCTTCTGAAATTTTCAACAAAGATGGCAGCATCTCAGCGGCAGTGGAGCAAAGAAAAAGGGAGACAAGACCTAAGTGTAAACTGGGGTTACCTAACCACTGCTCCATAGAAACTAAATGGGATTTAGCTAACTAGCGGTGGTTTTTGCGAACATACTTAGCTGAAAGTTATCGCTAGCTATGTAGGAATAATGTTTGCTCTCTTGCATTAAGGTAAAAGTGGTGGGCAGCTCATTTTTTTTTAAATTTGCTATAGAGATTGTCTAACTTATCATTTGATCTAATTCACATTCAGAGCACGAATGCTTCTGGGACCTGAGGGTGAAACTTTGGGATGTAAAAAAGAAAGAAAGCCTTTCAGGAGCTCTGTCACCCCTTTTCCTCCTCAGCAGCATCTCCTGGTCCCAGTCCTTTTTTTTTGCTGACATGAGAAATAAATGATTTTGTTTTTGCCATTATGTTTTTGTGATGTATTTGTCAGTTATTCGTTATAGCAAATGTGATTGAGGCTAGTAGCATTTTTAAAGAGATTTAAGAAATGTTTGCTATGAACAGAATATTTTTATTTATAAATGCAAAAATAATGACACATTATCTTTTGACCAGAGTGTCTATTCAGTTTTATTCCAGAAGTGATACTGACTTGAGCGAAATAAAGGCTGAAGCCGAGACAAAAGTGACAGCTGCAAATGTTTCAGTGTCCATCTTTGCGGTGTCTGTCTCCCTGGCAACAGATTTGCTCTTATCTGATTGGTTGTTGTCAATTGTCTCTTGCCCTAATTAGTTGCCCGGTGTCTCACCTGGTTGCCCATTGCTGGGAACACTGCCCAGCATCATTGCCCAAAAAGTTGCCCCATGGATCATCACCTGAAGAGATGCTCCTTGGTGTAAGTCTGATGGCCATGTTGAACTTGGAGGAACTCGTAGTTGGGAGTTCACAAGCAGGAATTTCAGGTTGAGGGGGTGTTTTATGACCTGTAGACAAATGCAGCAGATCTGAAATAGCCACTCTGAACAGAAACACATCTAAAAAAAAAAAACGTGAAAACTTTTGGCAGATGGGCCACAACAGCAGAAGATCAGTCCTGTCAGCCAAGAAAAGGAATGTGAGACTAGAGTGGGCACAGGCCCACCTAAACTGGGTGTTTGAAAATTGGACACCTGGTCTAATACACCTTGATTTTTGCTGCATGATGCTGGTGGTAGGTTCAGAATTTGGCCTCAACAACATGAATCCATGCAACATGCAAATATTTTCAGTTTGGACAATTTTTGGCTTTAAAACAACACAATAAGTGTCAGTGGGGTAACAGCTGAAGAGTTACAAGTCATTTATTGCTTTAACAAATCCATCTTCACACCTCCCCCCTTCTTCACTGCTGAACTGACATCACTGAATTAAAAAGAAATTCAAAAGAAGCTAAACCACAACTGCCAACATGTCTCTGTTCTCTGAAATGGTCACTGCCTTGTGTGTGTGTGTGTGTGTGTGTGTGTGTGTGTGTGTGTGTGTGTGTGTGTGTGTGTGTGTGTGTGTGCAAGGCAAATGAGATGTTTATTTCCGCATAAGTGCTTATTTTTGCACAAATGAGTAAAGAATAACTATTTTAAAACACACACACACACACACACACACACACACGAGACATTAGTGTGTATTATAGTGAACTTGCTGTAGTAAGGTATTTCCCTGCTCAGTCAAAAAAAATGGAAATTAGGTATTGAGTTATAAGGCATTTTCTCAGTAAGTCCAGTAAATGCAAACATGGTTTTGTTAAACCTTCTCTGTTCACAGTAAAGTCCACCAGTGACAAAGTTAAAAGTTAGTTCTTGCTTTCACATGTCCACTTTCACACCTCCCCCCTTCTTCACAGCTGAATTTGCACCTTGATATTAAAATAGAAAATAAACCACATCCTTGAACTGGTCTCTGCTCTCAGGCCTCTCACACGGTCACTGCCCTGTGTGTGTACAGGACTTATGAGAAATGTTTGTTTCTGCTCTTATTTTCTATTATTTTTAACAGAAAGGTAAATAATGAATAGTGATTATTGAAAAAAAAGTTCTGTGCATTAGTGTGGTATTAGTGTGTATTATAGTGAACTTCCTGTGGTAAGATGTTTCCCTGCACAGACCATAATAGGAACAAAAATGGAAACTAGGCATTTAGTTAATGCTAACATGGTTTTGTTAAAATCTTTCTAACCACAAGAAAGACCACCAGAGTCTCACCACAGCAGCTAAAGACATTTCAGTTCATCACAACCATGACTTCCACTGGTGTACAAACACCATCCAGTCATTTTCTTTGAGCAGATCAAATGATCATGAGAGGGTATCACTGAGCAGCAAATGACAGCAGGACACAGAAGTTCAGGAACAGATTCCAACAATACAGACTCATTTACACTCATGAGATTATTTAAACCCTGTGTTTTAAACTTGCTCTACTTGTACTCTTACCTGTTGATCCATCATCGTTACTGAGAGTCGTTACACATCAAACTAAACCCTTCTCATAACAGATATGGATACACTGATCCACCTGAGCAGTCATGCCAAAATACACACAATGTCCTAATGGCACAATAAACTCATCACTCAGGACATTCAGACTGCAGATGAAGAACTTTATACCCCACCACTCACTGTAATGAAGACACAAAGAGAACATTTACTCACAGAGCATCACAGGGAGTGGACTGAGCTACATCCTGTAACTCTAATGACTGACTGACTGACAGAGCAGTGGTGTGTGTTAAAGTCTTACCACTTCCTGTGACAGACAGACAGAAAGAGGGGGAGGATGTATGTACGTCAGTTTTATATTTTAGTTGACACAGTCATGGTCGCTCCTGTCCCTTTATTTTTTACATTAGGCCTGTTTTAAGACTTGCACTGTAAAATCTATAATGTTTCATTTTGCTGTAATGAAAATAATTTGTACTCAAGAATAACACACTGAATAGCAGTGCTGTAAATAGGCAAAAATATTAAATGTTTATCATATTCACACTGTCCTCTTTATTAGGAACACCTCTGCACCTGCTCATTCATGCAGTTATCCAATCAGCCAACCATGTGGCAGCAGCACAATGCATTAACTCATGCAGTAACTTGTACTTCAGAAATGTCCTTGGATTTTCACACACAACAGTGTGTATTGATTACACAAAGAAAAAGACAAAAAGAAACACCTCGTTGATGAGAGAGGTCAGAGGAGAATGACCAGACTGGATCACACTGACAGGAAGGCTACAGTAACTCAGTATGCCAGTGATTGAAAAGTGAAAATAAATTGCCTTTGACTCCCTCTAGTGGTAACTGTAGTATAATTTTAATCCTGACCTCCTTCAGACTGTCATGGGTTTAACCAGAGGCCAGTAAATGGGATTTCTGCCTGTTTTGGGGTGCCTGGGTTCAGTATTGAATATATTTGTCATGTCACAATCCACAGTAGTGGTTCTGAGTGGACACTCCGAGCTTTAAGAATCTACAGTGTATCATAAGATTTTTAAAAAATTTATTTATTTATTTATTTTTAGTAAATGGTGATCGTCAAATTTCAGCTCTTTGGGATGCCCAAAGTACTTGTCCATCTGAATCTCCAATTTGATGGAGTTATGTTCAAGTCCTAAAATTCTGTGCAAGTTTCTCCAAACACAGGCAAAAACATCTCCAAATGGCACCAAATCTCTTCACCTGAAGGCAGGACCACGAAGGAGAAAGGTGAGTTTCCTCAGAAATGTCCTGAAAAGGAAATCCCTGTAAATATTTTATAAAAGCTGAACCTATCAGGCAATATGTTGTATAAAAGATCTAAATATTTAGAACACTGCAGTTTTAACTTATAGCATCATTTGCTTGCTTGCTTGCTTATTTATTTATTGTTGATTGATTGTAATGAATGCTATGTTGGTTAATGTCTTTATTTTCCACCTGCACTGTGTTGTAAAATGTTGGGGAGCTGCTTTAACAACAATGCATTGTGGGTAATGTAGTCCTGGAGAAATAAGGGAAAAGGGGAAAAAGTGCTGCAAAGCAGACCTTTGTTTTCAGCTGCATTTGTTTAATGGTAATAAAGCCACTCAAAACAAAGTATTATCTTTGGCTACCTGCACACAGATGCTCCCATGTATCTCTTGACCACAGTCGGGGGAAGAACATGGGAAAGGTATCAACTGTGGTGTTAATGGTTCAATATTAGCTTGTGTTAGTGACTTTAGCAGTGTTGCTAATGCAGTGAGCCATGAGGATATAATAGTCACTGATTATCCCATTCAAGTTTAAGTTTTTTTTTAAATGACGTTTAACTTCATAACAAAAGGTCTTTCCCATGATAGAGTCAAAAATGCAGTGTGCTATGTTGCTGATATTTAAGAGTTTTGTTAAACATCACTGGATTTAACACAACTAAAATGACCTTGTGTGATGAGAGATGAAAAATAATATATTCTTTCTATTAAATGCTAATGCTCATTTTATTTACATTATTTCCAGTGTAGTAGTCATGAATAAAATATCTCTTTAGTGAACTTCCCCAAATCTGTACTGTATTGTATATAGGTTAAGATGCTGTGGTTATTGTTTCTGATGGGGCGGTAATTAGTGTAACACCTGAGAACTTCCCCACAGTTTGGGAAGTCTTGGAAGGGGTAAGGTGGTTTTATGATTCCTCCATGAATAAAACTTGTTAATATTGTTTATTTTCTATATTATGTGCGAGTTTTGTTTATTTTCTTATGTGATAATATTCTGTGATACTTAGGTTACGTTCCGATGTCAAATATACAAATTAGCGTAATTAAACCCGTGTAAAAGACGATTGTTTTTCTAGCCACTAAGCGGGTGATAAGTGGGCGCTAACTGGTGCATTATGTTGTAGGAATACCACTATTTTGTCCCATCCAAGTGTGTGAATGCCCACCCTGTCATCTGTGTTGCAGGTAACATTATGTTTGCCTGTGCAAAGTTAATAAGATGTGTATTTCTTTTTCACTTATTTCATTTACTGTAATATGAATGCCTTGATACTTTTATTTAACACAGTATAGGCCTACTATACTGGCTAGTTTAGTTCAGGTATTTTGTCACACAGTCTGGGAAGTCTTGGAAGGGGAATACCACCATTTTGTCCCATCCAAGTGTGTGAATGCCCGCCCTGTCATCTGTGTTGCAGAAATAAATGCCATGGATTAAGACCCCAACTCCTCTGCTTAATCTCTACCCTCCACAAAGACTGTTAGTTTTATTATTAATGTAGCTGACCAGTTAAAGGCTGCTACATAAACTGGTGCCGTGACCTTTCAAGGATTCAACCGATCAGCCACAGCCGATTACCAGGGTCCAGCTGCCTGCAGAGTGGAGGTATTGTGTGCACGGTGCAGAGACCAGTGGATCCTCGTCATTGTCACCAACAAAGATTTCAGTTAATTGATGTTTCTTGCATAAGTGCTTACTATTTCATTTAATTTTCACTTATTTTGCTAAAGAGGTGAATGGAGTAATTTCATTTTTTTTAATGTGTAGTGTATATATTTAGTTATCAAATTTATCAAGACCACTTATATGGCTAGTGGTATTGAAAAAGACAGTTTTGAAACTCCAGTAGTTGGGAGAGGTAGGGGCAGAGGCTTTTATTTTCTCAAGGGGGATGAAGTTAAAAAGTTATCTTTCACAGACACATTGGGAGTGGGTGGTGCTATGGGTACACACCATGTAGGTTCTACATTTTTCCCACATACACCACATCCACATACTAGCTATGGGGAGGGGGATTTGCCAGTGAGAGTAGAGGTAGCAGTTACACCCACTGGAGGGCCCACATCCTCCATGCCCATTTTAGCTCCCAGTAGCACTGATCCTACAGCTGAGCTCCGTGATTTAATTACTGAATTAGGAAACTGAATTGGAGATTCAATAGCCAGCCGGCTGTTCACCACAACTCAGCCCATCTCGCCAACATGTGACCCAGTCTCCCCAGTAGTAGCAGACAGGCATGATCACCCCAGCAGCATCAGCAGCACTCTTGATCTCACCAAAGTTAATGTGGTAGTGAAGCCAGATGTTCGTGAGCCTGCTGTGTTCAGAGGAGAGGAGTCTGATAAGTGCACAGTGCAAGAATGGATAGAGCTGATGGAAGTGTATTTGTGGAAAAAGAACTGTCCAGCCCCAGATCAAACTGATGAGATCCTGAGTCATTTGATGGGGAGGTCTAAGAAAATAGTGAAGGTGGGTTTAAAGAGTAGCTTGACACCAGACAACGCAGTTCAGCCTGACATGATTTATGATATCCTGAGGCGATATTTCAGTGAGAGTCCTGCATCATGCTTACCGTTGGCGGATTTTTATGCCACCCAACCCAGTGCAGGTGAGAATCCAGTGGATTATTGGGTGTGGTTGAATACAGCGACTGAGCAGGCAGATCGTCATCTGAAAAAGCAGGGCAGGAAATTGGAAAACATGAGTGCTGAAATTTCAATGATGTTCATTAGGAACTGCAATGATCCTGAGTTGTCCAGTGTGTTTAAGAGCAAGCCTATGAGCAGGTGGACTTCAACTGAGGTACAGGAAGCAATTGATGAGTATCAAAGGGAGTGCCTGTCCAAGAAGAAGTCAGGGGGCATTAAACCACTCCAAGTAACAGCAGCTGCTGCCTACTCCATGCCAGATGTTAGGGAGGAAGTGAGTGCTTGTGTGCCTAGTTTGACTAGCCCGTCCAGACCCAGCAAGCCTTCAGGTGTGGAGGGGGGTGCATTTGAGTGTGTCCTGTGTATGCTAGAGAGAGTGCTGGAGAAGACAAACTGGGCTTCTCCACCTGGTGTCTCACAGCCAGGCCAGTGGGTTCGTGTCACTCCCTGTCGCATCTGTAGTGACGCTGCTCACGCCACGAGATCTCGCTGCATGAGAGAAAAGAGATGCCTTGCATGCTTTGAAATTGGCCATCAGAGAAGAGAATGCCCAGTGCGCAGCACAAAACCCAACCCCATTGTGCCCCCTCAGGGAAACTAAGCCACCCACATGTGGGAGGGGACAATGTGGGTGCATTTAGTCAGTCCCTCAGTTTAGATGATATGCTATCTGTTTATGAAGAAAGTTGCAAGTGTGCCCCTAGTGGATGTATGATTGTGTACCAGAATGTGCACAAGTTAGCTAAATCTGATAGTCTCTTTTATATTGATGTTGCTGTGAAGAATCAAGTTTCGTTGCATGCACTAATTGACAGTGGGTCCATGGCCTGTACAATGAACGAAGAGGCTGAACAGAAACTACAGAGTGTTGGCTTATGTCCTGAAAGCAGCAATCTGGGCACTGACATTGTACTAGTCGGGTGTGGCGGAGTGCAAGTTAAACCTAAATGCATTTATCAGTTGGAAATGAATGTATATGGACAAGAAGTGAGTGTTCCTATGCTGGTCGTGCTAGGACAATGTGATGAATTGATTCTGGGCTCAAATGTGATAAAGCATCTGATTCACCAGCTGAAACAAAACTCCTGTAACTGGTGCGTGATGGGAAAGCCTGACTCAACGAATGACCCGGGAATTGAACATTTTCTGAATATGTTATCTGGAATTAACAGATGGAAGGGGGATGTGATTCCTGACATCATAGGCACGGCTAAGCTGACACAAGCTGTAACGTTGCTGCCACATCATGAACATCTTGTGTGGGGAAGGCTTCCAGCGAACTCGCCTGTTTCAGTGGGAAGTGCTGTACTCATAGACGCTCCAAGTTCCTACACACATAAGAATATCATGGTGGGGAGAGCTGTGGCTACAATGTCAGGTGACGGATGGGTGCCAGTCAAAATCATCACTCCAAGTGACAAGCAGGTGACATTGAGGCGGAATGCTAAATTATCCGATGTTTTTCCTTGTGTTGCATTGGAAGATTTGGATGTGAATGTTCCCCATTCCCCTCAAAAAGATCTCTGATCTCACAGTCAGAGCATGCATGATGCTGGTGGTCTCCTCTCATCGCCTTCCACCACCAACTTTAATGATGCTTTGAGGCAACTTGGATTGAGTGACATTGATTCATGTGATGTTTTGTGTTATTGGAAAGGTCAGTTATGCAACTTGATTAAAAAGTATGAAGGTCTGTTTTCCAGAAACAAGTTAGACTGTGGTGAAGCCACTGACTTTGTTCATCGAATCCACCTGACTGATTCTCGCCCATTCAGACTGCCGTATCGCCGTGTTCCACCTGGGCATTACCAAAAGCTGAGATAGGTGCTGTCTGAGATGGAGGAAAAATAAATTATCCGAAAGTCTTCCAGTGAGTGGGCATCACCCCTAGTATTCGTATGGAAGAAGAACGGTGATTTGAGAGTCTGTGTGGATTATCGATGGCTGAATTCTAGGACTGTCAAAGATGCCCATCCATTGCCACATCAGGCAGACTGCCTGGCTGCTCTTGGAGGAAGTGCGTTCTTCAGCACCATGGACTTAACATCAGGATATTATAACATCCCCATGTGTGAAGAAGACAAGAAGCTGACTGCATTTACTACGCCCATGGGGCTGCATGAGTTCAGTCGCATGCCCCAGGGCCTATGTAATGGTCCAGCTAGTTTCATGTGCTTCATGACCAACATATTTGGTGACCAGAATTTTTTGACACTGCTGTGCTATTTAGATGACCTCCTGGTCTTTGCACTTGATGAAGGTGAGGCTCTGAAGCAGCTTGATGCAGTGTTTAGCAGACTGAGTGCACACAGATTGAAGCTCACACCTAAAAAGTGCCATTTTCTTCGGTGAAGTTTGAAGTTTCTTGGTCATATTGTTGATGAAAGTGGTGTGTCAACCGATCCGGAAAAGGTAGAAGCAATTGCTGCCATGACTGAAGAAGCGCTAATGCTGGATGATGGTGTCACTCCTTCTCTGAGGAAAATAAAGTCATTTCTAGGCATAGTGATGTATTATCAGCGCTTCATTCAAAACTGTTCGAGCATTGCTAAGCCTCTTTTTGCCCTAACAGCAACACCAAAAAAGAACAGAGGTCAGACTGCCTTTAAGAAGCTCAAGCCTAGTGACTGGACAAGTGACCAATGGAAATCTTTTGAACAACTTAAGTCAGCCTTACTCGAGTCAGTGGTCTTAGCTCATCCAGATTTCAGCCGTCCCTTTATCCTGTCAACAGATGTGTCATTAGATGGGCTGGGTGCAGTCATCTCCTAAGTTCCAGAAGGTGAGAGAAAGGCCCGTCCGATCGCTTTCACAAGCAAGTCTCTGACGCATGCCCAGACAAAGTACCCAGCGCACCAGCTGGAGTTTTTAGCCCTTAAGTGGGCAGTCTGTGATAAATTTAGCCATTGACTACAGGGTCACCAGTTTGTTGTCTGGACAGATAATAATCCATTAACATACATATTTACCAAGCCAAAGTTGGACGCATGCGAACAGAGATGGGTCGCAAAATAAGCCCCGTACAACTTCAGTATCAAGTACATTCCTGGCAGTAAAAATGTTGTGGTGGATGCCCTCAGCAGACAGCCCTTTGTCCAGAGTTGTGTCAGTAAGAGGCTGGTGTCTAAGCCGTACGGAGCATTACTTGAGGAGGCACAACAGATTAAAGACAACATTATACAGGAGGTCTTTAGGCTGAGTGCCAATAAACAAGAGGTCAGTTGTTGCACAAACACCACTTGGCTGGAACATCTTTCACATGACTGTGATGAAGTGAAAGCCATGTTCGAGGGTCATGTTGAGTGGGAGATGGGGCCGGATGGGCGAGCCATCTCTTGGCTTGTCCATGATGTGCAGCAACTGGCTCCTACTGGCCAGAGCCCCTTACCTGTGTTTTCTATCCAGGAGCTGCAAGGCAAACAGCAGCAAGACAGTTCTCTTTCCAGAGTCCTCTTTTATGTCATGCGTGGTAGGCGGCTGTCGAGGAGGGAAAGGGCTCATGAATCGGGCAGTGTCTTGAAAATGTTAAAGCAGTGGGACAAGCTCAAGATCCTTGATGGGTTACTCTACAGAGTGAACAAAGACTCATTGACTGGCAAGAAAAGGTACCAGTACGTGGTTGCTGCTTCTTTGGCTAGGCAAGCACTGCAGGGCATCCATGATGACGCAGGCCATCAGGGGCAGCACAGAACATTATATCTGGCGAGGCAGAGGTTATTCTGGGATGATATGGAACAGGATGTCTGAGAATATGTGAAAACCTGCAAGCGATGTGTGGTCAGCAAGACTTCTGAACCAGAAGCTAGAGCTCCTCTTGAAAGCATTAGGACCACAAGTCCACTGGAACTGGTGTGTATTGATTTTTGGTCCGCGGAGGACTTGAATGGGAAAAGCGTGGACGTGTTAGTGGTCACTGACCATTTTACTAAAATGGCCCATGCCTACACCTGCCGCGACCAGTCTGCAAAACAAGTTGCACGCCAGCTCTGGGACAAATATTTTTGTGTGTATGAGTTCCCTGAAATAATTCACTTGGACCAGGGTGCCAATTTTGAAAGTGAACTGATCTGAGAATTGTTGCAAGTTGCTGGAGTTAAGAAGTCCAGAACCACGGCGTACCACCCCATGGGAAATGGGAATGTTAAAAGGTTCAATAGGACTTTGGGCAGCATGATCAGAACCCTTCCTCCTAGAGCGAAGCAGAAATGGCCACAGATGTTACAGACCTTAGCATTTGCATACAACTGCACTGCACATGAATCAATGAGTTATGCACCCTTCTATTTAAAGTACGGCAGAGCACCATGTCTACCAGTCGATGTTATGTTTCAAAATGCTGAAAGGGACTGTGATATTGTGGACTATGATCAGTATGTTGCTAGGATGAGGCAAGATCTGAAGGAGGCTCTGTCAGCTGCTCAGGCCAACGCTGTCACAAGCCAAGAATGCCAAGCAGACTTGTACAATAGGAAAATGAAGAGGCACATCATTGCTGAAGGCGACCGGGTCTTGCTGGCGAACAAGGGTGCACGGGGATGCAGGAAGTTAGCAGACAGGTGGGGGTCCACTCCATACATCGTCATCTCCACTGACCCCAGGTGCCATTCTTACCGTGTCAGGAACACAAGTAATAGTCAGGAGAGGATTGTTCACTGCAATTTGCTCCTCTTGGCTAATTTTTTGCCAATTGAGATGGACAGTGATGCCCATGAGTCAATCCTGAGTGAGATGTGTGAGTCGGGGGATGAACAGGATGACTTATATTTGGAGGATTCGCTTGCTGCTAGTGTTGCTTTCGTCAACGAAAATTTTGACTAAATATTGTCATCAACGAACCTTTATCATGTGACAAAAACGAGACGAGACTAGACGTAAATGTTGGTCTTGTGACGATAACTATAATTAAATATATAATGCAATATAGATGACGAATAAAAACAAGATGAAATGTGGCTTAAGAAATAAAAACATTGCTAAAATGTCTCTTAGTTTTTGTTGACAAAAATGAAATGAGACGTTATTTCATCTCTTTTAGGCACATTATTATTTTTTGCTGTAGGCGTGCTTGTGTAGTTAGGGACTGCAGACACAGGTTTACTCATCCCCCTCGCGGCATTATTTAAAACTATGCAGAGATGGCCATCCAGCCGGGGATCTTTGGACGAAAGAGAAGAGAAGACATTTGGGCAAACTTTCTGTACAATGAAGTGGAGAACAAGACCGAATGTGTGGTAGACAAAGACGGGCAGAAATGCAGTCACAAAATCGTTGGAAAAAACACTACGAATTTAAAAAGACATCTAAAAGCATTCCACAATGAAATTCAGGTAAGCCACGAACACGTTACTCTCTAAACTATTTAAGAAAGCGTAGCCTATGCTTGTTTGTTTGTATGTTTCACAAGAATCTGTTATTTTCTTCGGGATGAATAATGTCTACCCTAAAGGTTATTGTAAGGTGTTGGCTAAATTTAGACATTAGCTTTACAAGTTAACACACTGCCTGTTTGCTACTTGTCTAAGGTAGGCTGTAGCTTGCTAATGCCTCTATCTACAACTCGATAGTCTCCCCTTTATCCACTATCTTATCAGAATCACATTTCTTAGATGCCTGAGTGTCCATGCGTATTCAATATTATTTCTCCAAAATGAAATATATCTAGCTCCACGACGTAATGTAACTCGGGCAACGTGTTAACTTGTTCGCGTTACGTCATGGGCTAGAGACGTGGGGCGCTTTGGAGAAATAATATTACTTATGCATGGATACTTAGCGATCTTTGCAAAAATCCTGTCTGATAACATGGCATTGGTGGATAAATGCTCAAACTTTGAAGGTACGAAGCGTTTGGTATGAAGGGCAGTTTAGATGGTTAGCAAACAGAGAACAGGTTGTTTGTAATATTCATCTAGAGTGATCTTGAATGCATCGCGGTGGTCTATGCTTCCAAGCTTTCATTACAACCGAGCTACTGGTTTTAGGAATGTGTCTGAGGCTCTGCATCTCGTGGCCTTGTATTTTTTAAAAATGTTAATAGCCTACTTAAAAAAAACTCCGTACACGTGTACAAGGATAGGCAGTGTTTTTGTTCTTTTTGCTGTGCTTAATCATGCAAGTCAATAACAAGCCTGAAAATGGAACAGGCAAGAAAAAAACTTGCTCTCGTGTAGCCTATCCTGTTTCACTTCTTTTAAGAGTAAAATTGAAACAGATCTGTACTACTATTTAGGTCAGGGCTTTTCAAAGTGTGGGGCACGCCTCCCCTGGGGGACGCCAGAGTTCTTCGGGGGGGGGGGGGCGCAATGTGAGGAAAATAAACCAGAATAAGTTACTATTGCAGACATTTAGTGAACTTCAGCTAGCCTTTACCAGAGACAAAATGGATCGATTTTTAGTACCTAAAGCTACAGTGAGTGAGGAGACAGAGTCTTGGCCAAGCAAAAAAAGCAGAGCCTCCAGGATGTTGCAATTTGCAAATTCAACCAATCCCCGCGAATTCAGGGCAGTGTTGCAATTATATCCAATCACCGCAACTTTCCCGCAAATTTGACCAATCGTTGGTGTCGTCTTGAGGTGACGTTGACAAACTACCTTCTGCCTTACTTCCGTGTATACGTTCAAGAGAAGCAGCATGCGTGCAGTGTTGCCAGATTGGGCGGTTTCAAGTGCATTTTGGCGGGTTTTGAACATATTTTGGACTGGAAAACGTCAGCAGTATCTGGCAACATTGCATGATGTGCGAGTCAGTGTTTATGTAGGCTTAAATTCTGTTACTGAAAGTGTGTTATGTTTACAGTGAAGGACTGTGTGCACTTTATTTTTTTTTTACTTAATACAAGAAATTAATGGATGCCAACATTTTTGCCAAAATGGTATTTTATTTTCCATTGTTTAGGCAGCTTCAGCATCATACTGTGAGATTCTGTTCAAATTGTTTTTTTTTCTTCTATGAAGCCTGAGCCATTTATATTATTAGTTTATAATTATTGTTTAATTTAGTCTTCAGGAGAGACTGCCTGCACACAGTACTAGCATTAATAGATTTTTTTTTCTTACATGAAAGCTGAGGCATTTATATTATATTTTAAGGTAACTTCATGTTGTGCTGTGAGGTTCTATGCACTTTAAATTTTGAACCAACAGGTGCATTTGGATAAGTAAAGCCTATTTTTCTGCATTTTTGTAGTCCTGGTAATCTTTTATATTGGTAAAGTTGTTTATAGGACCATTTCTCAGTGTCTTTGTTTTTTTAATCAATAGTTTTTCAGTAATAACTTAATATTTAACATATCACTCAATTTTAATCACAAAAAGAGAAAATCGCAACAATTTCTCGCAACTTTCACCTCCTCCCACAATGTAATCGCAACAAAAACCTAAAAAACACCGCAACTTTCATCGCAATTTTTTGGAAAACCCCCCGCAACATCAGACATTTTAGCCTGCAACAATCACAAAAAAGGCCTGCGGAATCCCGGGGGGACTGAAAAAAGAAGGAAGTATGACCACGATTATTTAAAGTTTGGATTTTCATGGACTGGATCTGAAGATGCTCCACTGCCACAGTGTGTTGTCTGCCAAGAGGTGCTAGCTAACGATGCTATGAGATGTTTAAAATGTGTAAAACAAGATGTTTTAAAAAGCACAGATGTTTAAAATGTGAAAAAGAAAAAAAGAAAAATGTGTACAACAACCATTTTTTAAAAATATGAATGGAACATTAAGTATAGCAACAACAAAAATTGTAAGGGGGGGGGGGCGCTGTTGTTTATTTGCTCTCCGAGGGGGGCTGACTCTCCCACACTTTGAAAACCCCTGATTTAGGTGATCAACCTATGGTCAGTGTGGAGTTAAATTAAATATGCCAAATGCTAGAACTAATTACGTTTTGTGGAAAGGATGTTGGTAAATGATTAAGAGCACTATGCATATTTTGAATGTCATGCCTTATGGTCTTGTCATGCCTATTTTTTTTCTAAAACAATCATAGCTGAAAATAAACATAGCCAAATCACAACCAATAGTTAGTCATTGAGGGGAATGTCAAATAGTAAAGATTTATGCCACTTAGTACAACAGATTTTCCAGGGGCCTGCCTCTGTCCTGACATTGTATCTATTCCTGTGCTAGATTCCAGAAAGGACATCAATGAAACATGTCCAGCCCAAGAAGATTGACAAACCAACTAGTGCTCAAGATTTCTTTGCTACAAGGAGATACAGTGACAACTCTCCAGAGCAACATACCAAGGAAGAAGGGATAGCGCAGTGGATAGGCTGCACAGGACTCCCAGCACGAATTGTTGAAGATGAGGAGTTTGTCACTATGATGACAAAAATGGACAAAAAGTTCAAAGTGCCAAAAAGACATAAAATTTTAAACTTGATTGAAAAAATGTACAAAGAAGAGAAAGACAAAATCAAACAAAACCTTGCCACAGCACGCAGAATAACTATAGGGTTGGATATTTGGACCAAAAAGGGACTTACCGCATCCTTTCTGGGAGTGAGCGCCTGTTACTTCAACCCTGAGAACAACAAAGCTGAACACAAACTCCTGAACCTGAAGGAGATGGTTCATCCTCACACCACAGAGTCAATTAGTACACTTGTAGAGGAGTCAATGGAAGAGTGGGGGCTACCCAGAGAGAAGGTCCTCACAACAATCACTGACAATGGCAGCAACATGGTGGCTTCATTCCACACACATGCAGAAGTTGCCACAACTTCTGAAGAGGACTCAGATGCAGAGCCCGACAATGCCAGTGATGACGATGAGCAGCAAGAAGGGGAGGATTACAGGTCAGTATGTGTATGAAACCATTAATTCATTCAATATTTATGTAACTAGTCATATCTTTATTAATGAATAAAAAGTAATGCTATAGAAAGTTGAAAGATTAAAAATAATGCTTTTCATTAAGTATTTGTGAAACTGGTCACGATTTAATACATATACATAAAAACTAAATAAGTTAATATGACGTTAACTATTAGAACTACTGTATTCAGTTCAATAATGTAAGGGCTAAAATGTTTAAAAAGCTTTTATAAAAAAAAATCTCCTTCTCACCCCCGGCGGGGGGGTGGTATCCATGTCATCCTCAAGCTCAGGTCCTCTACCAGAGGCCTGGGAGTTTGAGGGTTCTGCGCAGTATCTTCGATGTTCCTAGGACTGCGCTCTTCTGGACTGAGGCTTCAGATGTTGTTCCTGGGATTTGCTGGAGCCACTCTCCCAGTTTGGGGGTTACTGCCCCAAGTGCCCCCACTACCACGGGGACCATGCAACCCTTGACCTTCCACATCCATTCCAGCTGCTCTTTCAACCCTTGATACTTCTCAAGTTTCTCATGTTCCTTCTTCCTGATGTTGGCGTCAGCTGGGATCGCCACATCTATCACCACCACCCTCTTCTGCTCTTTGTCCACCACCACTATGTCTGGTTGGTTAGCCAGGATCTGTTTGTCAGTCTAGAAGCTGAAGTCCCACAGAACCTTGGCCCTGTTGTTCTCAGCCACCTTCTGTGGTACTGTATGGCCCATTGGGACTTGGGTACTTCTATTCCATACTGGTTGCAGATGTTCCTGTATACTATCCCAGCCACTTGGTTGTGCCTCTCCATGTACGCTGATCCAGCTAGCATCTTACACCCTGCTACTATGTGCTGGACTGTTTCAGGGGCTTCTTTGCACAGTCTGCATCTTGGGTCTGATCTACTCTGGTAGATCCTGGCCTCTATGGCTCTTGTGCTTATGGCCTGTTCTTGTGCTGCCATGATTAGTGCCTCTGTGCTGTCTGTCAGTCCTGCATTATCCAGCCACTGGTAGAATTTCTTGATATCAGCCACTTCCTCTATCTGACGGTGGTACATGCCATGTAGGGGTTTGTCCCTCCAGGTTGTCTGTTCCTCCTCCTCTGCTCTCTCATCAGGGTTCTGCTGCCTGAGACATTCACTTAGCAGTTCATCCTTTGGGGCCATCTTTCTGATGTAATCTCGGATTTTCGATGTTTCATCCTGGACCATGGTCTTGATGCTCACTAGCCCTCGGCCTCCCTCTTTCTGCTTAGTGTATAGTCTCAGGGTGCTGGACTTGGGGTGGAACCCTCCATGCATGGTGAGGAGCTTTCTAGTCTTGATATCTGTGGCTTCTATCTCCTCCTTTGGCCAGTTTATGATACCAACAGGGTATCTGATGACTGGTAGTGCATACATGTTGATGGCTTGGACCTTGTTCTTACCATTCAGCTGACTTTTCAGGACCTGCCTTACTCTCTGGAGGTATTTGGCTGTGGTTGACTTCCTTGTGGCCTCTTCATGGTTTCCATTAGCCTGTGGGATGCCAAGGTACTTGTAGCTGTCTTGGATATCACCTATGTTGCCCTCTGGTAGGTCAATCCCCTCAGTCCGGATCATCTTGCCTCTCTTTGAGACCATCCGGCCACACTTGTCCAATCCAAATGACATCCCTACGTCATCGCTGTAGATCCAGGTGGTGTGGATCAGCGAGTCTATTTCTCGCTCATTCCTGGCATACAGCTTGATGTCATCCATGTAGAGCAGGTGGCTGATTGTTGCCCCACTACGGAATCGGTACCCGTAGCCGCTCTTCGTGATGATCCGACTGAGGGGGTTCAGGCCTATGCAGAACAGCAGTGGTGATAGCGCATCCCCTTGGTATATGCCGCACTTGATGTTGACTTGGGCAATGGGTTTTGAGTTGGCCTCTAGGGTTGTCTTCCACATTTCCATTGAGTTCTGGATGAAGGTCCTTAGGTTCCTGTTGATCTTATACAGTTCCAGACAATCCAGTATCCATGTGTGTGGCATTGAGTCGTACAGTAGGAGCCTTCTACTTTTTTCCTCTGCGTGCGGATACCGTGCGGATTCCTGCCGTCTCCCATGTGGTTTCCATGAACCCCCCCTTGTTCTATGCAAAGTCTAAACACGCCCAAACATGCTCATTCATTGCATTACATAGTGTCGCCATTAGAGGGCGCTCCTCTCACATGAAAACCAGAGCCGTGTATACACCCATTCAGGATGGGAACAATAACAAAGCCCCTAAGGTCGATTGATCCCAGGCATACTTTCAGTGAGACTTAAACAACAGTCAGCTGTACCCTACATGAGCATTTTTTTTTCTGCTGCATGGTCTACATTTCCTTGTTGTTGGTCATGTAGTCATTTACCAATTCTGGCAACATGTGGTTGAAGTAAAATTTACAAAGATGCTGAATTTGTTGGTTTGTGTAATTTGGGTGAAATGGTATGTCCATTTCCAAGTAGGGGGAGAGCCTGGATGAATGAAACACTTTTTACTTAACGGTTATTTTCAAAGATAATGAAGCAGATGAAAATTACTTTGTCATAGATCATACAACCCACATGTGTATTCTATTAGTTGCAGATGTAATTTCACACAGCCATTAAGGTATCACGCTGATTTTAACTTTGAACGCTACATGTTGTTCATTTCAACTGTCCCGCACTGTCGGTACAATTGAAACACGTATGCGGGACGAATGAAACATCGTGTTGTAAACAGAAACCATTCACTGTACTCTATTTTTTATGAAACAAACCTGACAGCATACTACTATACTTGTCATGGGTAAAATTGTATGTAATTTCTCAAACTATAAATGGAATACTGCCCATCACTCAGACAATGTATATCACATCTTGGCCGACCCAGCTTTGACCCAATACAAAATGTGTGCATTTCACTGTTGTGCCTTCAGTAGACTGCTGTATTGAACAGACTGTTGAGACCGGCCCTTTTCACACCTAAAAGCACTGCTTGTTAACGTGTTCGCCATCCAAGCTGGACCACTGACACACCCCATCACACCCCCACCCCCCTCCCTGTCAATATAATATGACTGCACTTAGATCCAGTACAACAAAAATATGACGAGCATCAGCAGAGAGAGTTCCCAACAGATTCGTGCAATGAGGCGAGAAGGAAAGTCCACACAAGAAATAAAAAGTTTGGCATGCCGTGGAATTAAGGTTACAATGCAAGCTGTGAGATATCACTACAAAGAGAGGCCACCCCATCAGTCTGGTCCAAGGAAATTGCATACATAAGTATCCAACCCGTGAAATGGCTTAAGAAGGCCACTTATAGCCTACCATTAGACTTTCCAACCTAACGTGTTTCATTTTATTTTCACAGCAATGTCCTCTCTGCAATCGACGAGATGACTAAAGCCAACACTGAAATGAATGCCCTGGCTGTTCAACAAAGAGTCAAGGCTGATTTTGGTATTGAACTGAGCTTAACAAGCATACGCCGCGCTCGCAGACGAATGGGTTGGAAATTTTCCTCCACCCGTTTCTGTCCAATGCTGAAGGAACGCAACAAAGAGGCAAGGTTGCGACAAGCTTCTGAGTGGAAGGAGTCGGGGGAGTTGTTTGACAATGTGCTATTCACTGATGAAACAACAGTCGCATTGGAACACTTTGCAAGACAAAGTTTCCATAAAAAGGGACACTTCGTCTCAAAGCCACGACCAAAACACCCACTGAAGCTGCATGCATGGGGAATGATTTCCCGATATGGAGCAGGTCCCCTTGTCATTTTTGAGGGAATAATGGACAGAGAATATTTTGAGGAGACCATCATAAAAGAATTTGCAGCACCATACATCAGGGAATATTTTGGGACTGATCACCGCTTTTTCCAGGACAATGACCCAAAGCACACCGCAGCTGCGGCTTACTTAGTATCAGAGGGCATCAACTGGGTTAAAACTCCAGCAGAATCACCAGACTTGAATCCAATCGAACTGGTTTGGCACGCCATGAAGGACTATATCCGCAAAGATGCAAAGCCAGGTACAAAGCAGGAGCTTATCAAAGCCATGCAAGTGTTCTGGAACACAAAAGTGACCGTGGATTTCTGCAACAGACTTATATCAGGTTTATCAAATGTAATCAATCTGGTTATTAGCAACAAAGGAGGGTATAGCGGGAAATGATACCCTGTCTTCAAATAGCGTACTCAGTTGAAATTTGTGATTTGTGATTTAAGATTTGTGATTACATGTGCACCTTTTTAATAAAAAAAGGCACGAACGTCTCTATTCTTGTTTTTAACTGTATGCCTATGTTGTAACATCGTTGTGCAGTCATGGAATAGTGCTGACCGGTGAACGGTCTGCGTTGTTTATTTCACTGTGTATTTTCAACCTAATGCCTCACTGCCGCCATGGTTCCCTACGAAAAAAACAAGACCACTTATGCCGATAGAGTTATTGAGTCTCTTACTTAATCAATTACATAATTACATAAATCTGACTCCAAACTGACACTTATGGCCCTTTTCCACTACCCTTTTTCAGCTCACTTCAGCTCGCTTCAGCTCACTTCAGCCCGACACGGCTCACGGTTCGACTACCTTAGAACAGCCCGACTCAGCTCGCTTCAGCCCTGCTTAGCACCCAAAACTCGCACGGTTTTGGAGTGGGGCTGAAGTGAGCCAAACCGAGCTGAGTGAGGCTGGGGGCGTGAGCAGACACTCCCCTGTGCACTGATTGGTGAGGAGGAGTGTCCTCACATGCCCACACACGCCCCGCGAGCACACTGGGATCTGTAAACACCGCAAATCCAGAAGAAGAATAATTACGAATTACGAGAATTTCTGAAGCCTTATGCGCCTCGCCTCATCTATACGCTCTTGCCAGTATCTGTTGGCGTTGTCGGTGACAACAAGACACAGCACCAAGACCAGCAACACTAACGACTCTATGTCCTCCATGTTTATTGTTTACTATCCGGGTCGTGAGACTACCGCTTAAAAGATCACTGATGTCACTGTTTGCGCTGCTTAACGACATCACGTGACGTCCACCCACTTTCGCCAACTCCACCCAATGTGTCCACCCACTTCCAGCCAGCACGGTTCAGCGCGGTTGTAGTCGAAATGCAACTTCAATAGCCCCGCTCAGCTCAACTCAGCCCAACTCAGCACGGCACGGCTCAGCCCGACTCAGCCGCATTTGTAGTGGAAAAGCGGCAAAAGTGACGTGGCAACTGGCCCCCCATGTCCCCCCCCCAATTAGGAGAGGCTTTCAGATGTAAATGTCAGTGCTCTGAGCTAAACAAATGCAAATCTGGGGAACAGTTTTACTAGTCTTTTAGAAATGTGTCGCGTTCAACAGTTGTGTTGTGTTGAACGCAACACATTTCTAAAATACAGAACGAACGTGAATTTTTCAAATTATGAGGCATGAGCGACGAACATGAAGATGAATGAAACATGAACGAAACATGTTGATTCGAGTGAAATTAGTGCCTGAAATTAGTTTCTGACTGATTCAGGGGCGTGTCATAATGGAAGCCAGGGGAATCCTGGCTTACTCGAAAATTTAAAATTACAATAACAAACAAACATATTCAATGATCAAATACGTCAAGTAGGCCTACGTTATAGAAATATAGAAAATATACGCAACATTGCTTGCATTACGACTGCACATATTCACTTAACTAAACATTTAATTCATTTCTCATGCCTTTTTCACTGAAAATATGATAAAGTAATGGACTGCAATTAATATTTGGCTCTACTACCTTGCATTCCGGGGTAACAAAGACTGTGCAGATCAGGATATCCAGATCCAGATATATATTTTTACTGCTTTGCTTTGATTATGAAGACATACGGTTTTTCACCTTGATGCGGTTTTTCACCTCCACCACCATAGGACAACATTTTGAACCCATCCACTCTTGAAAAAAGATAGTTATCCATATTTGTGTAGGCGTTATACTGCCCTTTGGCATAACTACCTGCACTGGTGTTATTTCATCAGCTATGTTCCTAATGTCTTAGACTACAGGCTTTTATTATGAACGACAGTAGAAATGTGTTTTCATTTGTGCATTTTATTAGCTAGTGCAAACTTGACAACAAAATTGGAATGGGAAAAAGGTATAAAAATGGTTGATGTCACTGGGGGGACATGTGCACAAAAGCACTTTTCGTTTTAACAAGACAAGTACTGTAGCCTAAAAAACCAAGATGTCAGTGGCCAATTCGTTCTGCCTCAGGGTCTAGTTTTCGGGGGCTTCGCAGTCTTTCGTTAATCCGGTTTCGGATTTTGACCCAGTTGTCCGGAGACAAATCAGGAAAACTTTCTGTGGTTAATTGATGCACTTTTTTCTTTAGATTGTGCGGCAAGGTGGCCTTGCCTTGTGATCCACTCCAATTAACCATTTTCCCCCACCGCTGATACTCTTCGAATGGCGTCAGAGCCATGAACACCTTTGCGGCATAAATGTCTGGCCTGTGCTGGCCTCTTTGTTGGCTCTGCCTGAACAGGTAATCGTCTCGCTCAGCAGAGAGGACCCTGAGCTCAATGTCCGGCAGGGGAGTTCCAGCCGGGACCCTGGGTCCAAGGGTTGGTGGGGTGGCGTTGAAAGACAATTGCCGTCTAGCACTAGCAGTTGCGTGCAGTGCTGGTGGTTGTGCTGGTGTGGCCTGGTGAGCTGTGGGCTGCGCTGCCGTGGCCTGGTGAGCTGTGAGCTGCGCTGCCGCAGGTGGGGGGTTAACCAGCCGCTGCAGAAGTTCCTCCACCTTCTTGAAGTGTTCCTCTGCCTTCCCACGGTCCTCCACTGCCTTGTTAAGACATTCCTCCACAGCCTTTCTAAACTGCTTCTCCACCTCCAATTCTCTCGACACTGTCTTCAAGCAGTTGTCCGTCATCTAGCCGCTTTTTCATAATCCTAATCTCTTCCTTGTAAAGTCCAGAGCAGTCTGTTCTGCTGCTGGCTGTTGCCACTGTCACAGCCTAAATGAAAATGATAGATGTGAGTCACAATTCATAAACATTAAAAGATAGGCCTATAAATTATATGCACAATGGCTTCATTAGGGTCATTTATTTGGATGGTCTTAACTCAGACAACTTACCGATTTCTTCCTTAAAAGGCGCACTTTGGATTTTGCAGGAGTGCCAGCTGGCCTACCAGACCCCCGTTTTTGGCAGCGTGTTGCAAGGGCTGTGCTGTCTAGAAGAAGCAAAGCAATATTTAGTTTGGAATAGCATAGGCTACTGGAGTCCTGGATGTCCTAAACTGGATGTTTTTTTTTTTTAACTAGAAACTAGAATTTTTTTGCAGTGCATAGAAAGTTACGCACATGAACTTACTTTGGATACAAGACGTTTTGGTCTGTCGACAGTCCGTGCCATGTAGAACTCAGCAGTCTCCATTGTCACCAAAGAAATTTGTTGTCCTATACCAAAATGCTGAAATAAATCAAATGGGCAACATCTTGCTATTTATCACAAATGGACAGGTTTTGTGGGAGGTCCAGCTTGAGGTGAGAATGGTCTGGAATGTGAACATTTAGTGGGGGATTCCAGCCTAACGAGCTGTATGCATTACAAAAGGCGAGCTGAATTCAAGAACACGTCCTCAACAAAGAAAACAAATTTTAAAACGATACATGAAAATGGGATTCCTGATGAGCTTTATGCCTTACAAAAGGTGCTGAATTCAAGAACATGTCTTTTAACAATGAATGTGTAAACAGCTAAATCAATTTTTAGAAAGATACATGAAAATGGGATTCAATACCATGAGTTAATCTGTAGGCAAGTCGAGAATCTTCACAGAGGGGGTATATTGCTTACGCCTATCGGAATCAATGTAACACGCCCAATAATCACAGAATAAAGGTTGTGTATGTATGTTGTATGTAGGTTGTATGTTTCATATATATCAGGAAAAGTAGTTATATGTTTAAATGCCCAGTCAATATGAAACAAATCTTACCTCAAAGTGTTTTTTTCCATGGCGATTTTCCGCTGCATATCAAAGACGTGTACTTCTGGACGTGACAGACTTCCCTGTTGTTTTTTTTTATCAAGTAGCGAATAGCATGGGAGCAGGCAATGTACCAGCATTTTTTGCTAAATCTAATCCCTCTCTCCTTGGTCTACTTGTTTTTTTTTTTTTGGTCTTTTTTTGGCTCTCCCCATGTAGGCTATAGTTGTGAAAGTGTTCACTCATCTTTATTCAGTTGTTGCTAAATCTAATCCCCCTCTCCTTGGTCTACTTTTTTTTTTGTCTAAACAGTTAGGGATCTATGGCAGCAATTGTAATATTTCCTTTGTGTAGCACACTAGCTCTATTGAGGTATTTCACTCATGTGACCAAGTCATGTGACGCTGCCATTTTGGACGGCACGGCTTGAATCAGTTTGAATGCGAGGAAGGCGACAAACGAAAAACATAAAAGAAAAAGGAGCGAGATGCAGAAAACACCTTCACTATCCAGCGACGTAGGGCATTTACAGGGCGAGTAGAGGGAGAGGTATTTGCAAAAATTGAGGTTAGCAGGCTTGGAGAATGACGTTTACCTGCTTCCACCAGGATTGTTCACTGACAGCTAAGATTTGTTCACATTTTCATTTACTTTCAGTCCTCAGGATAAACAAAATGTTATTAAATGTCATTGAAATAACTTCTTAGTCTGTTGAGACATGGCCCGTTAGAAGTTTTTCCTTTACTGTATTTATTAGTTTACTGAGCGTGCTCCGGGGCGGGCTGGCTGGCTGGCTAGCTAGCGCTCCGGGGCCGGCTGGCTAGCGCTTCGGAGCCGGCTGGCTGGCTAGCTAGCGCTCCGGGGCCGGCTGGCTGGATGGCTAGCTAGCTAGCGCTCCGGGGCGGGCTGGCTGGCTGGCTAGCGCTCCGGGGCCGGCTGGCCGGCTAGCGCTCCGGGGCCGGCTGGCTAGCTGGCTAGTGCTCCGAGGCCGGCTGGCTAGCTGGCTAGCGCTCCGGGGCCGGCTGGCTAGCTGGCTAGCGCTCCGGGGCCGGCTGGCTAGCTGGCTAGCGCTCCGGGGCCGGCTGGCTAGCTGGCTAGCGCTCCGGGGCCGGCTGGCTAGCTAGCTAGTGCTCCGGGGCTAGCTAGCGTTCCGGGGCCGGCTGGCTAGCGCTCCGGGTCCGGCTGGCTGGCTAGCTAGCGCTCCGGGTCCGGCTGGCTAGCGCTCCGGGGCCGGCTGGCTAGCGCTCAGGGGCTGGCTGGCTGGCTAGCTGGCTAGCACTCCGGGGCCGGCTGGCTGGCTAGCTAGCTAGCGCTCCGGGGCCGGCTAGCTAGCGCTCCGGGGCCGGCTGGCTAGCGCTCCGGGGCCGGCTGGCTGGCGCTCCGGGGCCGGCTGGCTGGCACTCCGGGGCCGGCTGGCTGGCTAGCTAGCTAGCGCTCCGGGGCCGGCTGGCTGGCTAGCTAGCTAGCGGTCCGGGGCCGGCTAGCTAGCGCTCCGGGGCCGGCTGGCTAGCGCTCCGGGGCCGGCTGGCTGGCGCTCCGGGGCCGGCTGGCTGGCACTCCGGGGCCGGCTGGCTGGCTAGCTAGCTAGCGCTCCGGGGCCGGCTGGCTCAGTAAACTAGTAAATCCAGTAAAGGAAAAACTTGAGACTGAAAGGTTTTAACAGTCATCCAAATGACTGAACGTAAACATTGCTACAGTAACATACCAGCTACTGTTGTTGACATTAGCTAGCTTGCCGTCCAAAATGGCGGACACTGGGGTGTCACGTGACCCTGTGACGTCAGGTGAAATACCTCAATACAACAGTCTGCAACCGTCTGGGTACTGAGGAGACAAGTTTCTCAAATTTAGAAATAGGAATGCTGTCCCATTCTTGTCTAATACAATGTGTCTCGCTGGGAAGGGCTGATTTTCGGCTGCGTCGCAGGAAACTAACATGCCTGAAAAATCAGCTCTTCCAAGACAAAGAAAAGGAGACGTCCGGTTTTCACCACTGCAGTAGGATTACGCCGTTATATTAAGCCTTCCTGATCGGTCTTCCTTCCTCACCCACCAATAAAAACACAGGAGATTCGAGATCACATGCTTTCTGTTTATTTTTTCCATCATTAAAATATGATGTCCATCGTTGAATCACTTCCTGTAGGAGATAAAAACTGTAGCCTAAGCATGTAAATGCAAATAACTATTGGCATGAAAGCGTGTCTATTGCACAGTTTTGCAACTTCATCTCCCGGGAATAGCCCCGGATCTCTCGGCCGTCATTTGAAAAAAAAAAAAGTGAATATTATATTTGCTTGTACACAAGACTTTGAGCAGTGGCTGTGGCCACAACGCTCTGGCCAGGACAGCAATAATGCAACTTCGTAACCAGCGAAGACCGCAGATTCTGGTGTGCTCATGGCCACCTTCTGAATAATTTGTCACAAAATGTTACAAAGTTAAAATCGGTATTCTTGATGCTCAATGCGGAATGGTTTCACATTATATATAGATTTGGAATGACATCAACCAGTGAGCGCGTAATGTTTCGCTCATTCCAGGTTAGTGAAAAGCAGTCGTGTTGCGGACTTTAGTGGTCTTGCTGCTGTCTCGTCAGCCAGCTACAATACGCACTTCACTTTCCCAGGACACCCTGCTGCACCCTGTGCTAAGAAACAGACCAATTGTGCTGTAGATTATTATGATGTTACCAGTAGCAAGCTATGATTTTTGAGATTGTTTGAGATAAAGATTTTTTAAAGATGAAAACAGAAACATAGCCAGTGCAAGCGCTGAGCCCCAGCAGGAGCCAGCTGCAGCTATTTACTGTTACTTATCTTGTTCTTGCATTAATCAGAATATGCACAGCTGCGTCTGTGCAGCTCCCCTCCCCTCTCTCCGTTTGCTTATGGAGAAGTGCTTCTAAATTGCCAGCTTAGCTCGGAGCAAACTTCGTGTGACATAATGACAAAATCAATCCGCATTTAATAAAATGAAATAACTGGTGAATATAATGGGAATGCGCAAACAGAAAAGGGAAGTAAGAACACATTATTTTATCGTTGTACTCCACATATGCGCAGCGCCAGATGTAGGCAAACAGTCGCCAATAAAATGAGCAACAGCTCAAATAACCCGATGTTGATACATTGCCCAACACAAAGGGAAAGTCATGCCAGTTTTGTAGGAAACCTGGAACATGTTGAAGTGGATGTTTTGAGAAGTGTTTATGTTTGTATTGTTTTCCCCACGTGATGCCTGAATAATCCACGTCAACTGTCTGTCTGTTATAACAAATGAATGACAGACATTACAAGGCCGTACAGCTAACTAATATTGCATAGTTAATCATCGGGACTCAGTGTAAACAAATCAGCATTATTGAACAAACGAATAACAACCCAGATATACCACCAACGTTTAGAGCAATGCGCCGTATTGGCGTAATATCGCCTCAGCTCAAGTCAGGTTTTGGACATGGTAAGCGAGAAAACTGCACTTCTTTCAACGGGACTTAAACTCTGGTTTATTGCCATCCTCTTCAGAAATGTTGATCTGGCTTGTCAATGCAACTTCACAAATCACTGCTCCTCCCCGTGGAAAAAAATGGTATTGCAGCTGTGTTTTTTAAGGGGCGTTGCCAGTCCAGGCTTCATCAACACGTCATGTGTGGGGGATTACGACATGGAAACAGGCAAACAAATGAATGGCTTCTACTGTAGGCTTTCTTGTAGTCAATCCAGGCAGTGCACAGGTTGGTCTGTCTCTTCTTACAGTCTCGGGCGACTGTTCTATCGACCAGTAGCTGGTGCTTGGCTCCTCTGGTGTTACTGCCAATTCCTTTCTGTGCCTCGTTCATGTATTGAGCCACATGCTTACTCATTTTTGCCGCAATGATGCCTGACAGGGCCTTCCATGTTGTGCAGAGACAGGTAATTGGCTGGTAGTTGGATGGGATGGGTCCCTTCTGGGGGTCCTTCATGATTAGGACTGTCCTGCCTTGGGTTAGCCATTCTGGGTGGGTCCCATCCCTCAGCAGCTGGTTCATCTGTGCTGCTAGGCGTTCATGGAGTGCAGTTAGCTATGGATCATATCAGGGCCTGGTGCTGTCCAGCTCTTCATCTTTGACACTCTTTCTTGGACGTCTGCCATTGCGATGGTTACTGGTTCTTGTTCTGGGAGGTTGCTGTGGTCAGCTGTTAGGTTGGGCACATTTGGGCATCGGTGTTGTGTGATGCCTTTCTTTCCCATATGTCTTTCCAGTATTCCACCTCAGCTCTTAGTGGGTCTGACCGGTTGTTGTTCCCCTGCCACTGAGAGTACACCTTGGCTGGTTCAGTGGAGAACAGCTTGTTTATTCTCCTGGCCTCTCCCTCCTTGGTGTATCTCTTCAACCGGGTGGCCAGAGCTGTTAGTCGCTGTTTGGCAGTTTCGAGTGCCTCTGGTATGGAGAGTGAGTTGTACTTCCTGGGTGCCCCTTTATTCACCATGTTCCCTTTCTGTAGTTCAGCTAGCTGGCTAACTTCTCTCCATGCTGCCTTTATCTTGGCCTTATCTCTTCCATGGTGGATACTGTTTGTTATGTCCCGAGCCCACCTTGTGTCCAAGCATCTCCATGATTACTGTTGCTGTACTGTGTATCAGCTTGTTGGTCTCAGTGATGGTTCTTGTGGAGATTGTCTTCAGAACAGCCTTCACATCTACTAGTAGATCTTCTGAAGGTACTTGGCAACTCAGCTTCGGTATTTGTCGGGGGCTCCAGGTTTCCAATTGGGTCACAATCTTCCTTCTCAGGTCAGCAGCTCTTGTGTTGAGGCTGTTAGCTGTTGGGGCTTGGTACCCAATCTCTGGTTGTGGGGATGATGATGACATCTCCCCGCTGACCTGTCTTCCTGGCTCCCCCTTGCCATAGCATCGTTGTTGTATTGCATTAATCTCTAGTTGTGATAGTAGATTTTGATTACGGATGTTGGAACACTGGGCTAATAGCTGTTTCTTTGTTTCGAAGTATCCAATGGTCCCACATTCGCTGCATGTATCCCCTCTCTCTGGGATTGCTTGTATAGTAGCATTCCAGCAAATCTGTATTTTCTGTCCTCGTCCATCGATGTCTTGTTCCAGTAGCCCATTTCTCATCAGTTTGCCCTGGTTCCCTAGCAACTGATGCAGACCTTGTTGACCCGGGCGACGTCTGAGCCAGTATGACTCTATCAGTTATGTCTTCACTCATTCCTGAGGTAGGCTGATATATCATGAGGGGTCTTGCCTAAGGACCCTTACTGGATGATGTTTTGCCCCGACCAGGATTCAAACCCCGATCTCCCGCATCGTAGTCAGTGAGCATTATCACTGTACTATCCAGCTGATATATATATATATATATTTCCATGTAGATATGATTATGGAGCCATAGAGAGGACCCCGTGTGTAGTTCACACGATTCAGCTGGTTGTGAACATGGTCCAGAAGGAACCCCCAATCTGAAGGCAGTTGGAGAAAGTGAGACACTTGCTGAACAAGTTCAGGAAGTCCTCTGTCACCACAGAGCGACTGCTGCAGAAGTGTGCACTCGTTCTGATAAAAGATTGTCCCACCAGGTGGTCAAGTTGCTTTGCTATGATTTCACGCTGCCTTGAAGTCAAGGAACATGTTTCAGCTGTGGCTGAGTCCATGGGCTGGGACAGCCTGCAGCCCAGTGAGTGGCAGAAGATTGGGATGCTGAGAGACCTCCTTCTTCCATTTGCGGAGCACACCAAGTCACTTGAAAGTGATACTCAATCACTTTCCCTTCTTGTACCAGCACTCATGGATCTCAAAAACCACCTGTCAGAGTTCTTGCTTGATCATGGAAGAACCTACAAAGATGCTGCTACTCTGGCTCATAAGATGCTTTCTAGCATGGACAGGCTCTTTAGTGTGTTTCTTGACATAGCAGCTGACAACTTCTCACCACTTCCTGCTGCAGCTTGCCTTGTGGACCCTTGTGTAGCTGAAACCCTTCTGGAAAATGATGACAACGAAGTACAGAATCTTGTCAGAAAGGCAGAGGACTACATAGCTCATCTTGTGCCACAGAGACTGCAAGTCCAAGAAGAGCAGTTGACCGATGATGAGCAAGATACCAATGAGAGTGCAGAGGCACCAGGGGCAACCGCTGCAAAACGGCGCAGATTTAAGTTCTTCAGTGCCAGTCGTCCATTGAGGCCCAAGACAGCCAAGACAACAAATATTAGACAGGAGATTTTGAAATATAAAGAGGGACTGTCCGAGTTCCACTATGCTGCTGCTACTAGTGCTGAGGGTGAGGAATCTGGCATCGAGTATTGGTTAACTCAGTGTTCTACTTCAGTTCCAACACTGAAACCTCTGGCCTTGGACCTCCTGGCAATGCCAGCCTCTCAGGCATTTACAGAGAGGGTCTTTAGTGTAACTGGTGTAGGGATCATGCGCCATTTTGTGTCTAAGAACTACAACTCCCAGCCAACTTCAGCATTGACTACGTCACGCCTGGGTGGGATCACTCACATCTTCTCCTCCATGACCCATCTTCTTTAAAAAGGAGCTGGAACCCAGCCATCTTGCTCTTTCACGTCGGACTCCAAGCGAGACTGACCAGATAAAGAGAACTCACCATCAGACGTCTAAATAGCGCGTTTTCTTGTTTATCTAACCCTGATCAAGTTAGATTTCGGAAACACGTGATCATCAACTCAACCGAGTTATTAAACAGGTTTTGCAAGTATTATTTTTCTTTTAAGACGTACGCAACTGCGGAAAAGCAGCCTTATTTGTGCTTAGAAAAGCAGCTGGCCCTCTTTTCTTGAGTCCGTGCACAGCGCTGAAAAGACTCTTTTCCTCATCAGCTATGAAGATCTTCAGAGAAAAACTCTCTCTCTCTCTACCGAAGCGCAAACTTCCTCCGCGAACTCTACTTCCTACAGAAGACGAGACTTTTTGCAGTAAGAAAAGCATTGGGCAGAAGTTTAAGTCTGAGGGATTAGTTTATTTCACTTAATGTGAAGATATATTCAGGAATGTGTGCACACTGAATTTTGGTTCTCTATCATTTATTTGTTGATTTAAAATTGGTTAATCCATAAGTTCTTGCATGCTCTTTCTCTCTCTTCCTTAACATTCTAATTCATTACTCACACATCTGGGCTTCACACGTGTTTTAGCTAGCAAGAGAGCTAAATTCCTTTGTTCTACAAAGGAAGCACGTGTCCCTCACCCACTAGGTTTAAAACCGAGACTCTTTGTCTCAATCTTAGACAAAATCATAAGTATTGTTTTCAATTCAACCTTTTATAGCAAATTCTCCTGTGCCTACATTTGAAGATATATATATATATATATATATATATATATATATATATATATATTAATTAGCTAGATAGTACAGTGGTAATGCTCACTGACTACGATGCGGGAAATCGGGGTTCGAATCCCGGTTGGGGAAAAACATCATCCAGTAAGGGTCCTTAGGCAGGACCCCTCATGATATATCAGCCTACCTCAGGAATGAGTGAAGACATAACTGATAGAGTCATACCGGCGTCGCCCGGGTCAACAAGGTCTGCGTCAGTTGCTAGGGAACCAGGGCAAACTGATGAGAAATGGGCTACTGGAACAAGACATCGATGGATGAGGACAGAAAATACGGATTTGCTGGAATGCTACTATACAAGCAATCCCAGAGAGAGGGGATACATGTGGGACCATTGGATACTTCGAAACCCACAATCAAGGCTAACAAAGAAACAGCTATTAGCCCAGTGTTCCAACATCTGTAATCGAAATCTACTATCACAACTAGAGATTAATGAAATACAACAACGATGCTATGGCAAGGGGGAGCCAGGAAGACAGGTCAGCGGGGAGATGTCATCATCCCCACAACCAGAGATTGGGTACCAAGCCCCAAGACCTAACAGCCTCAACACAAGAGCTGCTGACCTGAGAAGGAAGATCATGACCCAACTGGAAACCTGGAGCCCCTGACGAATACCGAAGCTGAGTTGCCAAGTACCTTCAGAAGATCTACTAGTAGATGTGAATGCTGTTCTGAAGACAATCTCCACAAGAACCATCAGTGAGACCAACAAGCTGATACACAGTACAGCAACAGTAATCATGGAGATGCTTGGACACAAGGTGGGCTCGGGACATAACAAACAGTATCCACCATGGAAGAGACGATTAGAGGCCAAGATAAAGGCAGCACAGAGAGAATTTAGCCAGCTAGCTGAACTACAGAAAGGGAACATGGTGAATAAAGGGGCACCCAGGAAGTACAACTCACTCTCCATACCAGAGGCACTCGAAACTGCCAAACAGTGACTAACAGCTCTGGCCACCCGGTTAAAGAGATACACCAAGGAGGGAGAGGCCAGAAGAATAAACAAGCTGTTCTCCACTGATCCAGCCAAGGTGTACTCTCAGTGGCAGGGGAACAACAACCGGTCAGACCCACCAAGAGCTGAGGTGGAAAAATACTGGAGAGACATATGGGAAAGAAAGGCATCACACAACACCGATGCCCAATGGTTAGTGGACCTAAGAGCTGACCACAGCAACCTCCCAGAACAAGAACCAGTAACCATCTCAATGGCAGACGTCCAAGAAAGAGTGTCAAAGATGAAGAGCTGGACAGCACCAGGCCCTGATATGATCCATACGTACTGGCTGAAGAAGCTAACTGCACTCCATGAACACCTAGCAGCACAGATGAACCAGCTGCTGAGGGATGGAACCCACCCAGAATGGCTAACCCAAGGCAGGACAGTCCTAATCATGAAGGACCCCCAGAAGGGACCCATCCCATCCAACTACCGGCCAATTACCTGTCTCTGCACAACATGGAAGGCCCTTTCAGGCATCATTGCGGCAAAAATGAGTAAGCATGTGGCTCAATACATGAGCGAGGCACAGAAAGGGATTGGCAGTAACACCAGAGGAGCCAAGCACCAGCTACTGGTCGATAGAACAGTTGCCCGAGACTGTAAGAAGAGACAGACCAACCTGTGCACTGCCTGGATTGACGACAAGAAAGCCTACGACTCAATGCCACACACATGGATACTGGAATGTCTGGAACTGTATAAGATCAACAGGAACCTAAGGACCTTCATCCAGAACTCAATGGAAATGTGGAAGACAACCCTAGAGGCCAACTCAAAACCCATTGCCCAAGTCAACATCAAGTGCGGCATATACCAAGGAGATGCGCTATCACCACTGCTGTTCTGCATAGGCCTGAACCCCCTCAGTCGGATCATCACGAAGAGCGGCTACGGGTATCGATTCCGTAGTGGGGCAACAATCAGCCACCTGCTCTACATGGATGACATCAAGCTGTATGCCAGGAATGAGCGAGAAATAGACTCGCTGATCCACACCACCCGGATCTACAGCGATGACATAGGGATGTCATTCGGATTGGACAAGTGTGCCGGATGGTCTCAAAGAGAGGCAAGATGATCTGGACTGAGGGGATTGACCTACCAGAGGGCAACATAGGTGATATCCAAGACAGCTACAAGTACCTTGGCATCCCACAGGCTAATGGAAACCATGAAGAAGCCACAAGAAAGTCAACCACAGCTAAATACCTCCAGAGAGTAAGCCAGGTCCTGAAAAGTCAGCTGAATGGTAAGAACAAGGTCTGAGCCATCAACATGTACGCACTACCAGTCATCAGATACCCCGCTGGTATCATAAACTGGCCAAAGGAGGAGATAGAAGCCACAGATATCAAGACTAGAAAGCTCCTCACCATGCATGGAGGGTTCCACCCCAAGTCCAGCACCCTGAGACTATACACTAAGCGGAAAGAGGGAGGCCGAGGGCTAGTGAGCATCAAGACCATGGTCCAGGATGAAACATCGAAAATCCGAGAATACATCAGAAAGATGGCCCCAAAGGATGAACTGCTAAGTGAATGTCTCAGGCAGCAGAACCCTGATGAGAGTGCAGAGGAGGAGGAGGAACAGACAACCTGGAGAGACAAACCCCTACATGGCATGTACCACCGTCACATAGAGGAAGTGACTGATATCAAGAAATCCTACCAGTGGCTGGATAATGCAGGACTGACAGACAGCACAGAGGCACTAATCATGGCAGCACAAGAACAGGCCATAAGCACAAGAGCCATAGAGGCCACGATCTACCAGAGTAGATCAGACCCAAGATGCAGACTGTGCAAAGAAGCCCCTGAAACAGTCCAGCACATAGTAGCAGGGTGTAAGATGCTAGCTGGATCAGCGTACATGGAGAGGCACAACCAAGTGGCTGGGATAGTATACAGGAACATCTGCAACCAGTATGGAATAGAAGTACCCAAGTCCCAATGGGCCATACAGTACCACAGAAGGTGGCTGAGAACAACAGGCCCAAGGTTCTGTGGGACTTCAGCTTCCAGACTGACAAACAGATCCTGGCTAACCAACCGGACATAGTGGTGGTGGACAAAGAGCAGAAGAGGGTGGTGGTGATAGATGTGGCGATCCCAGCTGACGCCAACATCAGGAAGAAGGAACATGAGAAACTTGAGAAGTATCAAGGGTTGAAAGAGCAGCTGGAACAGATGTGGAAGGTCAAGGGTTGCGTGGTCCCCGTGGTAGTGGGGGCACTTGGGGCAGTAACCCCCAAACTGGGAGAGTGGCTCCAGCAAATCCCAGGAACAACATCTGAAGCCTCAGTCCAGAAGAGTGCAGTCCTAGGAACATCGAAGATACTGCGCAGAACCCTCAAACTCCCAGGCCTCTGGTATAGGACCCGAGCTTGAGGATGACATGGATACCACCCCCCCCACCCCCCCCAACCCTGCCGGGGGTGAGAAGGAAATTATTATTATATACCACGGATGACCGTTTGAATGTATTTTAATTGTTAACTTTAGCTTTTAACACACGTGGCCTACTAGGCCTGAAGAAGCATATGCTAGCCAGCATCTCTTTGTCTGGTTAGTCACAGAGCTAACCACGTAGCTACACATAGGGCAGCTAGCATTCCTGTATCTGATTAGCCACAAAGCTAATTCTTTTACACGCACACACATCACACACACACACACACACACACACACACACACACACACACTGTTTACAGAAGATTCAATTCTGCTGCTATTAAATTGTTCAATATTATTTTTCCTTTTCTTTTTATTAATTTTATTATCTCTGTTATAATAAACTCCATTATTATTGAAATTGTGTGTGGTGTCTATCTACTGTTTCGATACTTTGAAGTTGCCCAATCTCCCAAAGAATTCAAAAAGGTGCAGATGATTTAATGATCAATTTAGTGATCAATAATAATTTGGAAGATACCATTTTAGCTGTTTGGTAATTTATTATTATTAAGTACCAGGATTAATAGTATGATTCATTTGAATGATTCACTTCAAATGATTCAATGAGACTGATTTCATGTAATTATTAAAAATTGATCACTTATCCCATCCTAAATACACAAAATCATTAATTACACCTACATAATTGGTGCCCCGTGTGAGGCGATTGGTTTGTCGACTTCTTGAGTATTGTTGCAGCAGATAAACTACCAGTTGATTCAGCAACTGCTAAGGTATATCCCCAGGTGTGTTAAAACGGTTAACACGAGTGTGATAACCATATGTGACCCCTCACCAAATCCAGGGACACATGTCGGCCGAAACGAATCCGAGATAATCGCAAAAGAAGCATTTTTTTTCAAAATTTGTGATTTTTGTTTTTTTCCATCATGTGCAAGTTGAGATCTTGAAGAATGCAATCAGTATTTCAGATAATAGATTGTTTTGTTGGAAAAGCATACATTTTTTGTTGCAAATTGTCTCGTTTTTGTCAGGACTTTAGCCTGCTGGGGGGTGTGGGTAAATTACCATATGGGCCATTCACATGATGATTTAAGTCTTTTTTTTTTTTCGCGAATCAGCTGCATGATGCGAGTTGAGCTCGTGGCTACTTAACCTGCATACAGGCATGTAATTTCACTATGGAATGAGCAAGCTAAACAGAGCGCAGAGGAGCTGACACACGGTATTTACATCAGAGATAACCATTTCTAGCAAAAAAACCCACAACCTCATTTTCCAGATTGAATGGAATACTTGAATGATCGGATGATACACGGACCGTTCTAGGATTACATTCCATCGGAGGCATTGGTGTGTGCAAGGCGCCGTTTCTCTTTCTGATGGGGTAAGTTTATTAATCTAAGGCTGTGTGGTTATTTTTGCATGTAACGGAGAGTGTTGTGGTTTGGTTAAGCCTAGGTCACAACCGGACGTATGATTTTTTGGCCGTGCGATCTTTGGCGTTTCCCAAATCGCTGCATTTTTTTTTTCACGGAGAAAGACGTGCATTGGCCATAAGTTTGTCTTGCAACCTGAAAAAAACGCAAGCGCCCGTAGAGTTTGTTTGACATGACAAAGAACCTCTGCGGCCAGTCTGTGTCTCGAAAATCAGCGCATCACACGTGCGCTCTCGTGCGTTTCATGTGCGCTCTCATGCGTTTCTTGCATTGTATGTAGACCAGCCGTAGGAGCACGTACTGTATGGCTGGTTGTGACCGAGGCTTTACATGAAACTAGTGTTGTGTTAGTTGTGTCATCATTGTGCTATCTTTCTTTCTTACGGTGTGAGTAATTTTTCAACCACAAAACGTAAAAGTATACTTTAGGACTTATTTTTGTACTTCATAATTGTGTTGGGCATACTTTGCATGGAAGGAAAATTGACGTGGTGATCTTTGTTTACATGAAAGTAGTATCGTGCTAGCTAGTAGGGGGTAGAGCTTTCCTTAATGTCATGCAAATGAGCACCATTATGTGCCCGCCCTACACCCAGAGTAGCTGAGATGGAAAATTTTGAGGGCGATTTTCTCCCTTTTCTGTTTTAAGAAGTATACACTTTCAAAAGGCCACACATTCTTCAAATATTGTCATATCTCCACATGGAAGGCATCATTGGAAAGCTTAGAAACTGTACTTTCTGAATCTGTCAATAACTCAAAATTCCCCTGGGCAGACATGTGTCCCTGGATTCTGTGATCTGACACATATCACAAATTCTAACAACCTATTGATAACTTAGGATAAGAGAACATCTCCAAACAAACAAACCTTGTTAATTAATTAATTACATGGTTAATATTAATTAATAATAATTAATTAATAATTGACTCATTGATTGGTTAATTACCCAATCTAAATAAAATGGCATCCCCTCGTGTCTCAGAGACTGAAGACAATGAGCAAGACGTGTCCTTTTTTGAGGTCATCGCAGACCTCATTCACTGCTCTGACTCCAATAGGGCAACCATTAGGGGCATGAGTAGGCATGAGTGCCAAGCTAGCATAATCAACTCAATAACACAAATGAGAGATCCAAAGAGAACAACAATCAGTGTCCAAGATGCACTAGGTAAACTATTCCTGTTACACTTCCAAGATGCTGATCAACAGATCAGATCCCTCCGCAGAGAAGTTGATAGACTGGCCTCCAGCAATGCCGAGCTGACAGCCGAGGTCAATGATTTATCTAGGGAGCGTAGCCTCTTGAAGAACTCCCTTGATGAGTGCGCCGAAAGGCTAGAGAAGGCCGAGAAAGGCGCCAGAAGGGCTGCCAAGGAGCAGAACCCCAAAGAAGGGTGCGAGGGGCACGAGAGACCCCCAACCATGCGTCAAAGTTTAGAGCGGGAAGAGGCGTCCGAACTGGACACCGAGGATTACCTGGTCGAGCATCAGGCGTCCCGCCAACCTCCATCAACTCGCTACATGACTCCGTCGTTGTCTAGCCAGGGTGGAGTTGCCCTGCGCTCATCCTGAGCCCAGGCCCGTAGCACACCTAGGTCAGTGCGCTACAGCTTCCCTGATCCGCCTTCGGGTGAATCAGACTACGACTCTCGTGCGGAATGGGAGCAATTCCAGAGTAGCTCAGATAGTGAGCACTCAGGAGAGTGAAGGGGGTCGCATTAGGACGTGCACCAAGCCCTCCGCATATGGCAAATTGACCTACTTGCCAAAGATATCGAGCGATTCGATCCCGATAATAAAAGAACCAACATAAATGATTACTTACGAGAAACTGACCGATGCCTGATGGACCTACCAAGAGCCACAACGCGAGAGAAGCTTAAACTGGTCTGGAAGACCTCCAGTAGTAGCGTCCGTCCCTTTTTAGAGACACTACCCCCAGGTGTTCGCGATAGTTATTCGAAACTTCGCAATTACATGAGGGAAGAATATGCGCCGTACATGGATGAAACCTCCGTGACATTGTGTGCAATACAAATCAGGCAGAAACGGTCTGAGGCACCTCGTGAGTATTATAGACGGCTACGTAGCACCTACTTCCAGGGTAGCAATGCACTAGGTTTAGAAGAAGATAGGGGCTTTAAATCCCTTTTCTTACATAACCTCCACCCATGCGTGTGGAATCAAGTCACACTGATGTGTCGGCAACATGGCTACTCGATGAAGAACACTAGGCAACTAGCCCAAATGACCTGGGAGACCATCGTTAAACCCGCAAATGGGAATGACGATGATCCCAGAGTCCTTAGTCTCCAGGGTGCAAACGGGCCCCCGCTAACCTTACAAGGAAGGGAAGCTCCAAAAAGGGGACCCAATCGGAGAAATCCCAGTCCGAACTGCCCTTCACTGAACCATCATAAGGGTGAAGGGAAGAAACAGCAAGGTAAGGCTCAGAAGGACAGAGGGCAAGGCCATAGTGACTATGGCAACCGCTCCTCATACGGAAAGAGTCATAAGAAACAAGGCGGTAAGTGGCAAGATTGTAACCCCCGCTCCGGCCAGAAATGGCAGGAGCGTTCTGACCGTAACACTCCACGTAGGGGCAAAGGTAGCCGACACAGTGACTCAGACCAACCTGATGAGTCCCACTCAGAACTGGACTCTTTGAAGGCCTGCTTGGCTGAATTTAGGAAACTGTTACAAAACCAGTCAAATTCCTCAACCAACAAAACAAAAGAGCCCAAGAAGGATGGCGAAGTCCGCCCGTTGGCATGACTAGGCCGAGAACCACGAGTATATCTCGTGAAATGGGGAGAAGATTTCTGTGAAACAGCAGGCGATGGTCCGGATGCAGAGCCCCCCCGGTGGTGGAGGCACACCCACAAAACGTACCTCTGATGCAGTTCTTAGGTGATCTGGTCAGAAAGGGCAATGCTAAGCGCATTTACACCACCGTGGTGGTCGAGGGTATAACCACCCTCCACGCCCTCCTGGATACTGGATCGGAGATCATGATCATGTGTGCTAAAGTCATCGCCACCATCTCTCAGACACGGCTCTCACAAGGTGACCCAATTCCAACAAAGACCTGCAATATAAACTTAATCAGCTTCACACAGAACAAAGCCCCAGTAACACGAATGGCATGGTTGAGACTCACATTCCAAGGTGTGTCAATCATACATCCCACCTATGTCAGCTCTGTGGGTATGGAAAAACTACTGATTGGCCAAGACCTACTTGATAGGTTGGCGCCACTCATTGATTGTCGTCGCAGTCAATTGTGTGCCCAAATCACGACCCACCAGTCGGTGAGTTCCTCAAAACAGGCACGAGCCCGCTGCGACGAGATCCGTGCAGACACCGATCAACCAGGCGCCACGGGAGACCAAATTCCCGACGAACTTCAGTTCATGTCTTTGTACACAGAGTCTGGTGTCGGAACACCAGACATCGTGACTCCTCCTAGTGGCCACAACTCTCTGGAAAACCACACTTCCTTCCTTTGCTCCTTGAGCAACTCAAACTCAGCTATATACTGCCCTATTCTATCGGGTGAAGTGCGAGTCAACAGAACCACGGTCCTTAATGCAGCTATGACGCTTTGGTCTGAGAAATCGGCCATCAGCCAGACTTTGTTGACATTTCTTGAGCGTGGTCCCTCAACTCTCCAATCCACTCTTCATTGGAGCAGACATTCTGGTTAGGCTAGGAATCCAGATAGACATGGTGAACCAGGTAATCTGGACTCAAGCCAACATCAACAAACATCCACTCCTCGCTGACCTCGAGCGCATGCTCTCTGGACAAACCATCCCTCAGGCATGCCAGGTAGCTAGTGAGTTTGCTGTTGTCATTCCTGCTAGGACGGCCGGTTTTCCCCTTAAGTTAGTCATTCTGAAAGGTCAAGAGCTCCCATCATCAGAGGCTTACTTCCAGCCTCTGCCCCCATTCTTGGAACGCAACTTAACAGTTTGTGGTACTCCTCTGCTTAAGCTGAACCATCGTTCCTCTTACATCCTGGTGCAAAACTTGACCAACTCTCCTGTCACCGTGCCTGCACGCCGTCCCCTAGGTCTGTTGATAGACAGATCATTCCATGACTTTGAACTAACGATTCCAGTCATAGGCGAACTGCCTCTTTCTTTGGTCGGACCAGAAGACAGTAGGACTAGCTTCTTTACTGTCCCCCATAACATGATTCGCATCAAGCTACACAATATGCTGTGCGATGACAGAGTTTTCATGGCTAAAGTTGACACCGAAGAGGGCATGACGATATATGCACTTTCCTCTCAGCCAGATGAAAACACCCCTGTGTCAGACGCTGTAGATCCCTCAAAAGGCGAACCGTATCCCGGGTTCGACCTGGAGGTCCAACAACAGCTTACTAAGACTGATAGCCTAACCTCGGACTCTCAGAAACAACAACTCCGCCAGTTGTTTTATGACTTCAAAGACACTTGGTCACGGGACTCTAACGACTGCGGAGTCACCGACCTCCACACCGTACGGATCCCCACGGATCCGGATGCACAACCAATGTTTGTGCGCCAGTACAAAATTCCTCTAGCAGCTTATGACTCGATCCAAGAGCTCATAAACACTTTGCTAGAGAAGCAGATCATTCAAGAATGTAATTCCACATACAATTCTCCCTTGTGGCCTGTGCTGAAACCTAACGGCAAATGGCGCCTCACCATTGACTACAGACAGTTGAATAAGCAAGTCCCTTTGTCAAGATGGCCAATGATCCATCTCGACCAGGAACTCGCCAAGGTGAGAGGCGCTAAGTTTTTCTCCACCGCCGACGTGGCCAGTGGATTCTGGACGATGAAAGTCGATCCTAAAGACCAGTATAAACTGGCGTTCTCTTTTGCAAATCAACAGTTCACCTGGAACCGATGCCCTTTTGGGTACTCCAACTCACCAGCGGAATTTAACATATTCCTACACAAGGCCATGAGCGATGCTGCTGCTCGCGGAAACTTGATTTATGTTGATGACATTCTGATCCGATCACAAATGTTCGAAGCTCATTTAATGGAGATTCGACATGTCCTTACTCAACTTGCTAACGCTGGAGCCAAACTCTCCATTACTAAGGGCCAGTGGTGTCGCACAAAAGTTTAATACGTTGGCCTGCTCGTGGGGCCTGATGGCATCGAACCCCAGTCTGGGAGGATCCGAGCCATCCAAAACATTCAAGCCCCCACTAATGTGTCAGAACTTAGGAGCTTTCTAGGCATCTGCAATTACTCCAGGCAGTTCATTGAGGACTACGCAGAAATTGCGAGACCACTTACCGAGCTTCTCTGAAAGGATAAGAAGTTCCAGTGGGACGGTCCTCAAGAACAGGCTTTCAGAGAAATGAAGCAGAAGTTGTGCTCCGCCCCCTGCCTTGCTTATCCAAACAAGGACAAAGCATTTTACCTTGAAGCCAGCTTCTCCACTCACTGCCTAAGTGCTGCCTTATCACAGCAGTATGATAAGGACAGGCAAGTCATCGCATACACTAGCCGTTCACTTAGTAGTGTGGAGCTTAAATTCTCAAACTGCGAGAAAGCCCTCTTAACCACCGTTTGGGCCGTCAAACATTTCCGCAGTTACATTGGTGGTCAGAAAGTGGTGATAGAGACATCTCACCAACCTGTCTCTTTCTTGAACAGTCAAAGACTAAGAGACAGAAGGGTGTCCAATAGCTGCATCACGGCATGGATGATGGCCTTACAGGGCTACGACATTGAGGTGAAGTATGCCCAAAACCATAAGATGGCACTGGGCCAAGGCTTAGCCGACTGCCAACACTGCGATTGCAAAAAGGAGGCAGAACAGAATCCTGTCCTCTTAACAACACCCTCCCTTCCGTCGGATCACCACTATTATGACGATAACTCGTGCAAAGACCTTCCCGTGGTCTACGTGGATGGTTGTTCCTCCCATCATGAGAATAAACTGCGAGCCGGCGTTGGTATTGTTTGGACAACAGGTCCTCTGGAAGGACAATACCAATACCAAATCGGAGCTAGGACAAGCCAATATGCAGAGATAGCGGCAGTGCTCATCACTTTGCAACAAGCCAGCGAAGTGGGCATTGAGCAACTAGTCATCTGCTCTGACTCCAACTATGCCCGTCACAGTTTCATTTCTCACTTCCCCACATGGAAACTAAATGACATGAAAAATGCTAGAGGAAAAGTAGTGAAACACTCTGAACTTTTCCTGGCATGTGACAAACTGGTGGCAGGCAAAGGAATGACTGTGTATTGGAAAAAGGTGAAAGCGCACTCTCAAGTCCCTGGACCCAATAAAATTGGCAACGATGAGGCTGACTGCCTCACCAAAGCGGGTGCTGTGAACGGCCCCCCCTGGGAGTTCCAGGAGGGATCCCTGAGATCCCTGAGAAATCGTGTCATGTTGTGAACGCCATTACTCGCCGACAGGCTAGAGACAGGTGCGAAGACCTAACACCCCAGTCGTTGACCGTCCATTTAGGTTGACAACCAGGCGATGCAGACCTGGTAACTATGCAGGAAAGGGACCCAAATATCAGTCAGATTCGCAACTTTCTTACAGACCCAAAGGCATTCCCCATATCAGAAGTGGCGCTAAAACAGTCAAAAGACCTAAAACACCTTTATAACCTCCAGCACTGCCTGGAGTTTGAAAAAGGGCTCCTGGTGTACGTGCCTCGTGGCCAAGGACCACCCTGCTGGGTCATCCCAATGGACCACAGGGGGATCGTCTTGCAATATGCTCATGACAGCCCATGTGGAGGCCATAGGAGAGCTAGGGCCACCTATAAGACCCTCCAGACAATAGTCTATTGGCCTCTCATGATCAAAGACATAACAGAGTATGTCAGAGGATGCCTGATCTGTTGTCAATTTTGCCCATCCCAACCGCTAAATAGAGCTCCCCTGCAAAGTCCCGGAATTACCTTTCCCTGGTCCAACCTCCAAATGGACTGGATCGGTCCGGTCCCAAAGTCTTCCCGGGGTAACAAATACCTCCTTACCATCACATGCGCTTTCACAAAATGGATAGAATGTCTACCAGCCCCTAATGATACCGCAGAGACTACTGCTCTCCTTCTCATGAACCATGTGTTCAGTCGCTGGGGCCTTCCTCTATCCATCGACTCAGACAAGGGCACCCATTTCACTGCTGGTGTAATGGCTGCACTGTGGAACATGTTAGGCGTTGAGGCGAAATTCCATATCGCATACCACCCTCAATTCTCTGGTCAGGTTGAACGAGCCAATCAAACCATTGTGAGAATGCTGAGAAAGTATGTCACCCACCATGGTAAAGATTGGGATGTGAAACTTCCCTTGGTGCTAATGGCCATCAGGTCCACCCCTCATCGCACCACTGGAGTCACACCTTTTGAGATGATGACTGGGCGAGAAATGGTTCTCCCTCTGCATCTTCTATACAGACCAGAGGACATGAGCGTCGCCACCGCATACACCGCACATCAATATGTCAGCGATCTACAACACCACCTGCAATCCACCTTTGCATGGGCCCAAAAGAATCTCGAAATGAGCGTGAAGGGACAAAAGGCCTACTACGATCGAAAAGTCTCCCATCACGAATACCAAATAGGCGACAAAGTCCTCTACTTCAATTTTACCAAGCCGGTAGGCATCTCAAAGAAGTTCCTACCACACTGGTCAGGACCTTTCGAAATCGTGGGAAAACTGTCCCCCGTCACATACCACATTAGGACATCCAGGCCTAATCAGACGCCCTCCTACCGATGGGTTCATAGCAATCAAATCAAACCTTTTGAACAGCCCTCATTCCAAAAGGGGGTGGATGATAATTAGGCCATCCAGTCCGCCTAGCTTGTATGCATCACTTATCTTTAAGCATATACTAACACTCCCGATCACATTTACCAACCCAATAAAATAAAAAAAACCCTTCTGTATGTTACAGAATGGACTCCCTCGGAATCCTGTGCATCCTCCTCACCCTACAACTGAGTCAGTCAAGTGAGGTGGTGGAGCCTGGCCCCCCAGCTGGCATCATCCTGCAGGAGGCTCCTGGGCTCCTTCTTACAAACTGTCGCATCCACACTCAACGAGTATACGCCTGGCTAGACCCATGGGTCATATACCGCGACCACTTCAAGGCACTGCTACCTTCGACCGATAATAATGGACCAAAGGGCGAGATATCTAACGCAGTTGAACACGCTAAACGCACCACTACCCACATGCTAGAACAGTTACAAAAATTCATAGTCACCGAGGAAGAACTGAGTGGTAAAACACGTCAGAAAAGGTTCCTCGGGGGTTTAATTATCGGTGCATCTGCCATTGGATCCTTGTTCTCTATTGGTCTCTCTGCAGCCAACACAGTCAGTTTGAATATGCTGAAAAGAGAAGTTAGCATTCTGCAAAAGGAAATGCCAGAGATCCGAGAGAAACTGCTTGCCCAACAAGAAGAGCTGCAGGGCTTAGGCAAATCCCTGCAGGGAACTATATTAACTGTTAACATGCATACTGATCTAATCTATAACACTATGCAGACTGTAGACAAATTGGCCGAAATAATCAAGAACGAGATAAAATACATCAGAGTAGTAAGGGATTTAATGCAAGACCTGCTTAGAGAAGTTGGTGACTCGATCAGTTCCCTGAGTAGTGGCAAGGTCCCATCGTATCTCACACCCCTTGACATGGTAGAGAATATACTAAAATTCACCACTACTAGAGACGTGCATTCCTCGCAAGTACACCTGGCCTATAGTCTTGGCAGTGCTATCCCCATTTTTGTGAGTCCACAAGATTTAGAGATAGGTTTCATACTAAATCTACCCATCATTGAGAGAAACAACATATATAGACTCAAGTCTGTCCTCAATGTGGGTTTCTGGAAAAACAATGTTCGCATACACATAAAGACACCACCCATGGTAGCATACCATGACGACAACCCCTCTGTCTATTTTATTCCCAACGTAGAGATGTGCACCTCCACTAAAGACATCCACTGGGTCTGCCCAAGCAACCCATTTATTAGAGACACTACGGATCGCCTGTGCGGTCTAAGGGCGAAAGCGCCCGAACAAAAGTGTGTAGGTCAAATGTCTGCAAAGGACGAGGATATGGAAACTAGAGTAGAGAGAGCTGGTAGTTGGTGGGTTGTTAACACTCCAAAAACTGAAATCTTGATGTCATACAACCAGCACCACACAGCCACAAGAATGAAAATCCCAAACCAAACGGTGTTCCTTAGTGTACCACAGGGAGCCACCATTCACATAGGTGACATCACCCTACACCATCTTAGTACTGACAGGTACGATTCGGAGATTGAGATGATAGACGCATTCGAAGGTTATGACCTTGAGATTGGTAACACCCTCCAACAGCAATTGCTGGTTGAAGGGACCAAAATGGTGAAATTTAGTGTAGATCAGAATGGAATTTCAACCATAGTCTCCCAAACCCGGGTCAGAGAGTCACTTGACCTAGGATCTGCCCTAAGTCTGATTGTTTTGGGACTTCTTCTCTGTGGCTGGGTCTTTTCTGCTGGTATCACATGCATGCTACACAAACAAATAGCGACTCTATACGCCAAGCTGGATAAAGGGGTCTGCGTTCCTGACAGCTTTGGCCATAGTAGCGCACGCTTTCTGGCCAAACCACCTGTTGCCATTACCTTGCCAGAAGATTAGGTTAACACCCTAAACACTAACACTTCTTGTCTCTACTCCACTTCCTCTCTTTTCTTGTTTTATTATTTTCTTTGAGTAGGAAATGAAGTATATATGTAGTCTTCACTGAAATGAAGTATATGTGGCAGATCACAGAATCCAGGGACACATGTCTGCCTGGGGGCATTTTGAGTTATTGACAGATTCAGAAAGTACAGTTTCTAAGCTTTCCAATGATGCCTTCCATGTGGAGATCTGACAATATTTGAAGAATGTGTGGCCTTTTGAAAGTGTATACTTCTTAAAACAGAAAAGGGAGAAAATTGCCCTCAAAGTTTTCCATCTCAGCTACTCTGGGTGTAGGGCGGGCACATAATGGTGCTCATTTGCATGATATTAAGGAAAGCCCTACCCCCTACTAGCTAGCACGATGCCACTTTCATGTAAACAAAGATCACCACGTCAATTTTCCTTCCATGCAAAGTATGCCCAAAACAATTATGAAGTACAAAAATAAGTCCTAAAGTATACTTTAACGTTTTGTGGTTGAAAAATTACTCACACCGTAAGAAAGAAAGATAGCACGATGATGACACAACTAACACAACACTAGTTTCATGTAAAGCCTCGGTCACAACCAGCCGTACAGTACGTGCTCCTAGGGCCGGTCTACATGCAAAAAACGCAAGAAACACACGGAGAGCGCACATGAAACGCACGAGAGCGCGCGTGTGATGCGCTGATTTTCAAGCCACAGACCGGCCGCAGAGGTTCTTTGTCATGTCAAACAAACTCTACGGGCGCTTATGTTTTTTTCAGGTTGCAAGACAAACTTACGGCCAACGCGTGTCTTTCTCCATGAACAAAAAAAATAAAAACGCAGCGATTTGGGAAACGCCAAAAATCACATGGCCAAAAAATCGTACGTCCGGTTGTGACCTAGGCTTAACCAAACCACAATACTCTCCGTTACATGCAAAAATAACCACACAGCCTTAGATTAATAAACTTACCCCATCAGAAAGAGAAACGGCACCTTGCACACACCAATGCCTCTGATGGAATGTAGTCCTAGAATGGTCCATGTATCATCCGATCATTCAAGTATTCCATTCAGTCTGGAAAACGACACTTGTTTCATTTACTGTACAACCCCAATTCCAAAAAAGTTGGGACAAAGTACAAATTGTAAATAAAAATGGAATGCAATAATTTACAAATCTCAAAAACTGATATTGTATTCACAATAGAACATAGACAACATATCAAATGTCGAAAGTGAGACATTTTGAAATTTCATGCCAAATATTGGCTCATTTGAAATTTCATGACAGCAACACATCTCAAAAAAGTTGGGACAGGGGCAATAAGAGGCTGGAAAAGTTAAAGGGACAAAAAAAGGAATAGCTGGAGGACCAAATTGCAACTCATTAGGTCAACTGGCAATAGGTCATTAACATGACTGGGTATAAAAAGAGCATCTTGGAGTGGCAGCGGCTCTCAGAAGTAAAGATGGGAAGAGGATCACCAATCCCCCTAATTCTGTGCCGACAAATAGTGGAGCATCATCAGAAAGGAGTTCGACAGTGTAAAATTGCAAAGAGTTTGAACATATCATCTACAGTACAGTGCATAATATCATCAAAAGATTCAGAGAATCTGGAAGAATCTCTGTGCCTAAGGGTCAAGGCCAGAAAAACATACTGGGTGCCCGTGATCTTCGGGCCCTTAGACGGCACTGCATCACATACAGGCATGCTTCTGTATTGGAAATCACAAAATGGGCTCAGGAATATTTCCAGAGAACATTATCTGTGAACACAATTCACTGTGCCATCCGCCATTGCCAGCTAAAACTCTATAGTTCAAAGAAGAAGCCGTATCTAAACATGATCCAGAAGCGCAGACATCTTTGCAGGGCCAAGGCTCATTTAAAATGGACTGTGGCAAAGTGGAAAACTGTTCTGTGGTCAGGCGAATCAAAATTTGAAGTTCTTTATGGAAATCAGGGACGCCGTGTCATTCAGACTAAAGAGGAGAAGAACGACCCAAGTTGTTATCAGCGCTCAGTTCAGAAGCCTGCATCTCTGATGGTATGGGGTTGCATTAGTGCGTGTGGCATGGGCAGCTTACACATCTGGAAAGACACCATCGATGCTGAAAGGTATATCCAGGTTCTAGAGCAACATATGCTCCCATCCAGACGACGTCTCTTTCAAGGAAGACCTTGCATTTTCCAACATGACAATGCCAAACCACATACTGCATCAATTACAACATCATGGCTGCGTAGAAGAAGGGTCTGGGTACTGAACTGGCCAGCCTGCAGTCCAGATCTTTCACCCATAGAAAACATTTGGCGCATCATAAAATGGAAGATATGACAAAAAAGACCTGAGACAGTTGAGCAATTAGAATCCTACATTAGACAAGAATGGGTTAACATTCCTATCCCTAAACTTGAGCAACTTGTCTCCCCAGTCCCCAGACATTTACAGACTGTTGTAAAGAGAAAAGGGGATGTCTCACAGTGGTAAACATGGCCTTGTCCCAACTTTTTTGATATGTGTTGTTGTCATGAAATTTAAAATCACCTAATTTTTCTCTTTAAATGATACATTTTCTCAGTTTAAACATTTGATATGTCATCTATGTTCTATTCTGAATAAAATATGGAATTTTGAAACTTCCACATCATTGCATTCTGTTTTAATTTACAATTTGTACTTTGTTCCAACTTTTTTGGAATCGGGGTTGTAATACGAATGCCTTGATACTTTTATTTAACACAGTGTAGGCCTACTATACTGGCTAGTTTAGTTCAGGTATTTTGTCACAGTCTGGGAAGTCTTGGGCCCAATCCCAATTCCTACCCCTCCGCCTTCCCCTCCTCCTTCCCCTTGGCCCTTCCCCTTGAAACTGAGCTACAAGGGATAGGGCTTGAAATTCAACCCTTACGTATTGGGATAGCCCTTCAACGATCGCATACGTCATCGCGTACCTCCGTCAGCGTTTACGTTAGCAAAACATGACCAAATGCGTCATTGGCTGTGACCAGCCGCTACAGTCAGAGCCAGAGGCAGAACCAGAAATCTCTGCTGGCAGGGTGTGATTTGTTAACTAACACCACTGAATGGGATATTTGGCGCTTTGTGCACCACATCCGACAGAATGAGGTGTCAGAACACTCATGTAAACAATAAAAGCAAGAATAACAGAACAAAACGTACGCAGTCAAGCAACCGAAAACAATACTCACTCCCAAAGCTTTTTAGCAGCAGCTTGGATTTCAGAAATCGCTGCTCATTCTCAGCTCGAAAGCGAATCAAGCGGCGTGTTTCCTCTGGATAACAACTTAAAACATGTAAATAATGGAGAAAATACATTTATGACAATCTTTCGCCGCGGGAACTGCCATCTTTCTGAAATCCTCATGAAATCTCACTGAAATCCGCATGGCATTGTGGGAAATCACTCAAACCCCTTCGTTCAGAGTCAGCTCCAGGAAAATCTCCGTTTGGAGGGGTACAGAAGCCCTACCCCTTCCCCTACCCCTCCGCATTAACTGGGATTGGGATACCCCTACCCCTTCACGTGAACGTGCAAAATGGAGGGGAAGGGCCAAGGGGTTGGTCCAAGGGGTGAAATGGGATTCGGCCTTGGAAGGGGAATACCACCATTTTGTCCCATCCAAGTGTGTGAATGCCCATCCTGTCATCTGTGTTGCAGAAATAAATGCCATGGATTAAGACTCCGACTCCTCTGCTTTATCTCTACCCTTCACAAAGACTGTTAGTTTTATTATTAATGTAGCTGACCAGTTAAAGGCTGCTACACCAGGTTGGTACAATAACTTTTCACACATGTTGTCATCTCCAGTAATAAACAGTAGTTTTCCTGATGTCACATTTGTAACCCTGTTGAAATTTGTTCATGAGAATATAAATGAATAAGTTCACAGTTGAATAAATAGTATTTAAGGTTAAAATGTTAAGATTCACTGACCAGCAATGTAGTAATGATGTTGCACAATGAGAGAAATGCATACTGTATTGGGTAATGTTAATGTTTTAGTGAATACAGCATTTAATATGTTAAATATTTGTTGTGCAATAATATATGTGAAAATGCTTTAAATATGCCTGTCAGAATAGGAAGGAGTTAAACAAATGTTTGTGGTTTTTTTAACGAAGCGGGTTTTTTTTCAGTTATTTATCTGAGGTGAACTTTTTTTTTCCAACCCCCCCTTATTTTATAGTGAAAGCGTTTTGTTTGAGTTTTATATTGTGGTTTGTTTTCGTCAGAATTGTGAATTAACGTGTGTTGGAAGCGGCGCGTGCGTGTGTGCTGGGTGTATTTCTCTCCTGAGGGATTTTCGGTTGTCATGACAACAGTTTGCCTGAAGTAGCTGTGAGCTCATGGTTTTGCTGACTGACTTCACAATCCGTTTATTTCCGGAACTTTGGTGAATGAGCCAATCACATTCGAGGTCAGAGGAGCCGGAAGTGAGAGAAACGGATGTAGAAGAGCGAGACGGGGAGCGGAGAGAGAGTGACGACCGAGCAAGCCGTGAGAAAGCTAGAGGCAAAGAAAGATTATCCAAATCAAAAGAGTTTTGCATTATTTTGCAAACAATACTTGACTTCTTCATTCTATGGATATCTCCAAATTTATACTGATGGATCAAAAGATGTATTAAGTGGTAAATGTAGCATTGGAATTTATATTACAGAATTAAAAAAAAACAAACAAACATATGGCTATAGACTGAATAATTTCCTATCAGTTTACTCAATTGAAATGGCTGGAATTCTTTCTGCATTAAGATGGATTGAAGAAATTAAACCACTCAAGTCAGTTATATGTACAGATTCAATGTCAGTTTTACAAAGTTTTTTTATCAGGTAACTCAACAAGGGAAGACTTAGTAATTGAAGTTAAACATCTCTTAGCTCACATAAGGAATATGGGACTTACTATTGAGTTTTGTTGGATACCAGCCCATATAGGAATTAAAGGCAATGAAATAGCAGACCACATAGCCAAAGAATCCATTGATAAAGAACAGATAGACATTCATATTCCACTGGGAAAAGGAGAAGCTAAAGCTTTAATTAAAACAGAGATTATGAAAAGATGGCAAAAAGAGTGGGAAACAGAACCCAAAGGTAGACAATACTTGAATATGCAGAGTCAGGTATGGGGGAAAAGAATAACGTCAATGGGATTTAACAGAAATGAGGAGGTAGTATATACAAGATTAAGACTGGGACACACAGGTCTTAATGCAACATTACAGATATTAGATAAAAGTGATGGTCTTTGTCAAGGATGTAGAGTTAAGGAAGATGTTGAGCATGTTTTATTTCATTGTAGTAAATACAGTTATCAAAGACAGAAATGGTTGGAGCTTGAAGCAGGTTCAGAGATTCACAACATACTAAAGGAAGAAGGAATACAGCAAAATAGAATTAAAGCACTAATCATTTATCTTAATGATACAGGTCTAATGAAAAGAATATAATATATTTTTTTGTAGCCTAGTAATCTGACAGAATCTGTCCAGTCCCTTTACACACTCCTGTACAGTAGGTGGCGGTATACACAGATTGTGATAATCTGCCATTAAAAGAGAAGAAGAAGCCGTGAGAAGCGTGTTGTCTGATATGGAGTGAAACACGAAGTTTTAAGCGATTTCTACACCATTTATAGTGGAAGTGTTCAGCCAGGACTCTGAGAGAAGCTTTAATGGTGCTAGTTCTGTCAGTGTGAGTGAAATGCTCATCACAAGAAGACAGAAAGAAGTTTAAGTTAGCTGCTGACTTAGTGGCGAGTATTTTTGCCCGGACTTTGCTAACAAGCAGCGAGCAGCGACCTCGACTGGTAAAGCCGGTGTGGAGCGACTGCGGACACAAAGACCCCGACGGAGCCGGCTAGCGCTGCCAAATGGTGGACTTTGCCAAGATGCTCAACTGCGTGAGTCTTCTCTTCAGCACTGTGAATATTCTCTTCATCCACGCGTTTCTTCTCGCCATCTCTCCTCCTGCTCCTGCTGCCTTGGACCCTGCGTGTATAAGGCTACATTCCAGTTGAGTAAAGGTAGCATGTGTGTGTTTTTGCCTGCACGGTGAAGCAGCCATTTTGTTTAAGGTTACACCGCACACGAGCTGCATTCAGGCTGCACCTTTTGAACTGGGGATTCGAAATTAGGCTGCTTTATTGCCGGCTATTTTCTTTTCTTGGGCCCTGTTTTTTCCCAATTTCTTTTTCGATGTGTCTGTGAATGCCAATTGAAGAGATTTGAAAAGCCTTTAAACGCTGAACTATTTTCTAAGTAAATCTTTCATATGTTCTAAAACAGTTGCACTGACTACTCAGTTGATATTTTAAGTTAAGTAAGACAAGTAGTAATTTTGTTCAAGCTAAAAAGAGTATTTAAAGGGTAAGTGTTAATTAAGAAGGGAAGTAATTACAAATACATTTTAGTTAATGGTAAAATGTTAGAACTGATGCATGGTGATTTTAAGTGAAAGACATTTAAATGCATGGTTTAGATTAGGGGTGGGCAATTATTTTTTCCATGGGGCCACATGAGAAACAGAAAATTTTGTGGAGGGCTGGACCAAAAGGCTGAACTAAATTCTGCATAATATTAATTGTATTTCTTTATATAAAACAATAAATAATATTGTTTTTACAACCTGCTAAGACTGGTAAGAGTATGGAAGAAACGAGGTTGCCTTACAAAAAAAAGTCATTTATTCAATCAAATGTCCCAAAACAATGGTTAACAAAATGTGAACGTTTGTACCATTTTTTTTTTTTTCAGTCACATTCACCCCAAAAAAACACAATAAAGACATCACAATATTGTCTTTCTATTCCAAATATCAAGCAAGATACATCATATTATAATAATGATGCCCACATTTGTAGTCTAATCACCTCATTTGGTGTTTTTCAGTTTTTTATTTGTTCATTGAGAGAAATCTAGTCTCTGTTGGTCTTTGAGTGCATCAGAGTCGGGTTGAATGTCTGAGGTGGAGATGCGAAGCACAGCTGACAGATGATCAGTCGACTCGGTGTAGGTATCAGATCTACAGATCGGCTCCGGCACCTGCTGGTGACGTCACACTGTGATTTGGCTGGACCGTTTGAAGGATGACGTACAAGTTTGTGGTTGGTCTGGACAAATTACGGAAGTAGTTATCGCGGGATTAGGTTTCGTGGGATTTCATGTCATGTTCATGCGTTTTTGTTGAACACAACTTCAAAATAAAAGCAATGCACATTCAGTCCATTCATGAGGTAAAATTAGAAAATATGTTTATTTTGTAATTTCTAATTAATCTTACGCGGGCCGGTCAGAATGAACCAAAGGGCCGGATGCGGCCCGCGGGCCGTAAAATGCCCAGGTCTGGTTTAGATTAATAATTCCTCTTAACACTGGTTAAAAGTAAGAGTATTTTGTTTAAAAAGAAAGTAGTCATACACATTCAGTTGACACTAATAAGTTGATCTATATTTTAAAGAACACAGGTTAGCCACTGGTGGTGTAGTGGTTAGCGCTGATGCTTCACAGCAAGAAGGTCCGGGTTTGAGCCCCGTGGCCGGCAAGGGCCTTTCTGTGCGGAGTTTGCATGTTCTCCCTGTGTCCGCGTGGGTTTCCTCCGGGTGCTCTGGTTTCCCCCACAGTCCAAAGACATGCAGGTTAGGTTAACTGATGACACTAAATTGACCGTAGGTGTGAGTGTGAATGGTTGTCTGTGTCAGCCCTGTGATGACTTGTCCAGGGTGTACCCTGCCTTTGGCCTGTAGTCAGCTGCGATAGGCTCCAGCTTGTCTGTGACCCTGTAGAACAGGATAAAGCGGCTAGAGATAATGAGATGGATGAGGTTACATTAGTCAGTACACACTAGATAGGCACTACATTTCCTTTTCTTCCTCTGTTAAAGCTTTCTCTTCCTGGTTTTCACTTCATCTTTCCAGTGGCGGCTCCTGAATTTTTTTTCGGGGGGGCAATTTTCCCCCGTTATGTCTACACGGACCATAAATGTCCACAGGACTGAAGTAAATTGACCTAGGTAGCAAGTCAATAGTCAACCAAACCCAGAAAAACACCACGGTGACTAGAGCCCTCAGTTTCGTCTTTGCCTCGTAGAGCTAACTCGAACACTCCACAAAATTTCACACATTGGGTGAGCCGGTTTAATATGTGCCTGTTCTTGCTCGCCTCATCGTTGTGGCGGCAAACTGCTAGCCTGTAGCCCTCATCCGGTTGTGTAGCGATGTTCACTCTCCCAAAAGCCAAAAATTTCAGGCAGCTGCCCATGTGACTCTTTGATGACTCATGTTTTTTTATTTTCTCTGACAAATGATGCATGTCCGAAACTCCAGTGACAGTCCAAGCAGTGTTGTCCGTGGAGCCACCTCCAGGGTGGAAAAGTAATCAGGGGTAGCAGAAAACCGCTGAGGCGTTCTTGCAGCCAGCTCGCCAGGATTTGCGCTGGGACCATGTTGAAGTAAAACCTTGAGTATATGATTCCCCCCTTGTTGAAATTTGTTTTATGTTTAGATTTGGTCGAGGGGGGTATAGCTTGTTTTGTTGCCAATTTAGCTCGATTTGATCGCTGACAAAATGGAACTTCTTTTAAGGACCGTACTGAATTGCTTTCCGCATCCATAGACATATAAACATAGACGCTGCATTGAGCTGGTGGCCCGTTGCTGGGATACGTCAGTGTGTCTGCCATATTTGATGTGGCAAATCTTCCCCATAAACCAATGCAAGTAAATGGACTGAACTTCATAAAGCCCCTTTCTACAATAATATTTAACTCGATGCCTTTTATTCACCCATTAAGAGAGACACGTATATTTGGGAAACAAACAGGCATCAAAACAACACATATAACTTTTAATGTGATGGTTATAAATAGTGTGCGAAATACCCTGTACACTGCAAACTAGCGACAGATACGTGATAGATAGCTCAGGTAAGCTAATCAGTCAGCATACCGTAGCAAGCTACCAAAACCTGAGGCCGCAATAACCAACCTACAAGACTGAATATGATAAATGATGGAAATAGTGAACGAAAATAAAAATGTACTGTTTTATTTATTGAGTCACCACACAGACCTACTCTCGTTGAATAAAGTGAGCTGAATGACTGCCAAACTGAGTTCGGCCAGGTTCTAACGTCATACCAAAACACAATACATCACTGATTCCTTCACATTCAGAAAGGTTAAAAACATTCATCATACCTTCAAAAATGTTCATCATAGTGTGGCACTGTATTATCTAATTCTCACTGCTTATAACTATACACCTACCCGGTGGAGATGAGCTGGGAAACTGAAGACTGAAGGAGCAGTATTGAAAAGTGTTTTTCCAGTCTCACCTGTGAAAGGTAATCCTATGTGATCCTGTTTGGACGGTAAACCTGTTGGTACAGTTAAACGCAGCACATGAATGAGGCATCTTTATTCTCGGCTTTCTCGGCTACTGTCTAGACGCTATACCAGAGACGGTTGAAGAATCTCCACTTTGCCACATCCAATATGGCGGCGAGGATGACGCATGATTCTACGCAGAATGCGGCGTCTATGTTTATATGTCTATGTCCGCATCCATCTCACCTCAGAAACTGAGTAGATCGAACGCAACTTTGCCGTGCTTCAAAGTGATGTAAGCACGTTAAGGCAAGCCCCCCTGGAACCCATAGAGCTTGCATTGAAGTGTCAGTCAGGAGAAAAAAAACTATATTAACATGGGACTCTATCAGTGAACTCTTGGGTGATTTTCAACGTGATTGAAATCGCCCCAAAAGGGGCAGTACTCTAGAAGCAAGACCACCCTGATTGGACAATGATACCCAGAGACAGATTAAAACGGCCTCGGGCAGCACTGGTGAAAGTTTGTTTTAAAAAAAGAAAAAAAACTTTTTTTTTTTTTTTCTGTTTTGGCAGTGCGTCGCCCAATCGCCCTTATGCACCAGCCGCCCTTGCATCTTTCTCTCCTTGGTTCACTTGTTCTGACGTCTTTTTAAAGTGTGTATTAAAGTGTATTATATACTTCTCCATCAGTATCTAAATCAATACTCTAACACTAGCATACACTTGTACACTATAGTACTGACTAAATGAAACTAATAGCATAACGACTGAGACAGTAGCATTAAGCTTTACCTCACTCAAATATTACACAAAATTGGCAGTATACTGGTACATGTCAGATTACATGTTACATATGGTATGGCTCTGCTGATATTTTCAGTGCTCACTGGTGAAGGTACCTTTTTAGTATTAACAACACGGGATGCACACCGATGTCGGCCAAACATTCATATCGATCAAATTATTTTAAATACCTGTATTGATCAAGCATTTCACAATTGATGTATCCCTAACAACACATTTTCCACAGTAAAATGTTAATACTGAGATTTGACATTTTTCAAACATTTACATTCTCAAGATTATAACAATAATAGATAACATAGCAATTTAATATCTCCATCACATTTTGTACTATTAACTGTAACTATATCAGTAGCATTAATATTACTGCTTCAAACCACCTCAGAAATCAGTAACTTTGGCTCTGGGCCCTGCTTCCACCGAACTCAGTTACATGCAGGTCGTACAGGGCCACACACACAATTAGCAAAATATTACTAGTTTACTGAAATAGATGGAGAAGTCAAAACAGGACTTTCCAAACTCCAGGGTCACCTCAACACGTCAGTGATCTGCTGTTTTGACTAGTCCGCTTGTAAATCCTTTTTTTTTTTTTTTTTTTTTAACCTTTTACTTTGAACTTTCTCATCACAAGCACATCATCTCTCTGTCTCACACACAGATCTGATCATGCAGATGCATCATGACCTGTCAATCATGTTCAATTAAGGCAGGACCTGACCAACTATGTGCTCTGAGTGGCTGATCATCTCTCTGTTGGGTCAGATGAGAAAAAAGTAAAACTATATGGCTGATCATCTCTCTTACTGTTCGACACAGAAAACAGGAACATTATATTAATACATCATTAACATTTTTAACCCTTTATTGTCACTGGGTTACATGAGCTCCATATTTCACTGTAGGAATAATAAACAGAAAAAATGACACAATGTTTTGAAACAAATTTCTTTATTTTACTTCAGCATATATTATTCAACAATAAATCAAGTGAATTCTCACAAAGTATTCCTGAAGTGCTTTAACACGTGTATTCAGCACCATGAGCAGCTTGAAATGAAAGTCCCACTGCACACTCAGGAACGAGGTATGAAAATAACACCATGGTCTTCAAATCCACAGGTTTAGATGCAGGATTAAACTGGCCATTATAATGAGCTACAATCATTATAGAGCCTCACACTTTATAAATTTATATTCACGCAATAAGCTTTCTGATTTTTGCAGAAAAGAATGAGTTGTCGGAAATGTGATGCTACAAAGCAGACTAACCAATCACAGTTGTTGCGGCCTACATTAACCAGGGTGTCCGCGGAGTCTAAAGTCTAAAATTACACATTTTCAATTTTAGGCCTAAAAAAGTCTAAAATACAGAGATATTTTGCACTGTTGGTCTAAAATCTCATTTGGGTAATTTAAGACCTAGGTTACGTGCAGAATTATTCTGCACATAGAAAATCTTCCTGGAAGTTCCTTTCAGCACCTAGATGTCACCCGGGATTGGTTGGCATCTCAGTGCTGAAAGGAACTTCCGGGAAGATTTTCTAGTTTCGGTTGTGTTGCCAGATTGGGCGGTTTTAAGTGCGTTTTGGCAGGTTTTGAACATATTTTGGGCTGGAAAACGTCAGCAGTATCTGGCAACACTGCCGGCGGGAAGATTTCCTGGTTCCGGTTTACAGCGCTGACTCAGTTCGTGCAATCGCTGGTGTTGCGTAGGCTACCGTGTAAGCTCTGTCAATTTCAGCGACACATTAAAAATGGAAGCGGATGAATTGGTTCCTAAAAGAACAACTAGTAAGGGGTCAGTCACCTGGCATTTGTTTGGATATCGCGAGGAGGACGTGGAACAGCAAATGCCAATTTGTAAAGTGTGCAAAAAAACCTGTCATCATGAAAGGCAGCAACACGACAAATGTTCCATCACCTGAAACTCACCCGGTACAGTATGAAGAGTCTCTTAAACTCCGAACTACTTATCCACGAGCTAAAACCCCCCACGAGCTAAACAAATGACCATAGTGGCCTCGTTTTCCAAAGCCACCCCATATGAGAAAATGAGTCAGAGATAGAGAGCTATAACGGATGCAATCACTAACTTCATTGCCGAAGACACGATCCCAATTAGTATAGACCCCTTTCACATGACGTCACCATGCCGCGAGATTTTGTTAGGCACCATATTGGAAGACCAAGTACATGCACTCACAATATAAAACAAAGTACGAGTGAGAGTAAAGTGACACGATGGATGATAATTCTGGTTATGTGAGTACATTACCAGTTGCAGAAAGGGCACGGTATGTGCAGAAACTGGCTGTGATTGATGGGTTTGACCCATATGATAAGACTTGGGGCAAGGGAGAATGGAAACATAAGGAGGACCGGACACCAATTCTGCCATCTGTTTGCTACCCAGACATTGTAAACTATTTGTTGTTTACACCCAGTGCCTACACTCAGTGTTCGAACTATGCTGATATTTTCGGGGGACCCCTTTTTTCCCCTTGGGGTGTGTGTGCTTGCGCTTATCTCGGAGCGCGGATCTCCAAACACATGAGAAGCCTATCTTACGCACATATCACGCGGACTCCACACCTCCACACACGCATCGCGTCTGAAGTCATAACTCATCAGGGGAAACCGTGTCCGCATTGGCATGTTCAAAAAACAACCTCGCGTCAACAATGATGCCACACGCAAGAAAGAAAAAAAAAGTCAGGCTACTCAACAACCAACCTGGCAGCAGCGAGCAAGCCCCAAACCATCCTTTATTATTATTATTATTATTATTATTATTATTAAATTGTAGAAGTCTGGGAGGCTTTCTCCTCATACAGTTATCAACTTGGGGCCAATTTAGCACGTTTTAAATCTGAATTTCTTGCGTTTGCTTACCTCAGTGTCCACAGATCATGCACAGACTTATCCATTATATCCACAGTTTTTTGCCAAGTCTCACACAGGTTTCTTTCAAGTCTACTGTTGGGCCAGTAAATCATAAATAAAACAGCTCAGATTTGTTTAAGTCGTTTGCCACTCCACTTTATTCTCGTGGGTTCACGTACCGCTGCCATTATTATCCCCTTATCACGAGTTTGTTGGTCTTCCAAAATGGCGCAGGGTCTGTTTACTTCCGGTTTCGGGTGACGTCAGTGAAAGGGGTCTATAGTGGAAAAACCAGGCTTCCAAAAATTACTAAATGCACTCAATCCCAAACATGAGTTGCCTGGTCGCAGACATTTTACAGAGAAGGCAGTACTGGAATTATACACATCTGAGAGGCAGAGCCAGAAAACATTCAGTTCAAAAGTGTGCAAAGAGAGAAATTGTTTTGCAGATCTCTCTCTTCTGTCCCTCAATCTCTCTCTCTCTATTGTGAATGTTCCAGTGGTTCTCAGTAGTCAGGTTAATAGCTTGGAGATCTACCTCTATTTTTTTTTTTTAAATAATTTAATGAATGAGCACTTTTCTTATTTAGGCTAAATGTCTTTCTCAGTGTTGAACTTGCACTGATTTGAGCTCTGAGCAGCTCTGTATTGTATTGCCCCTTTGTTGCAATTTTCAAGATGGTTTTTGCAGTTTGTGCCACACCTTTGTTGAATAAAAATAGTCTTATTTCAATTCAATTGTGATTAATCACCAACATGAAAATTTAAAATGTGTTGTTGAAAACCACCTGTAAAGTTAACCAAGAATGTTATTTAATCTGCAGGGATTGTAGTGAAAACAGTAAAGAGTAAAAGTTAGATTTCATGGGGTCCTTTAGAGGAGATTTAAATATCGAGATATCGTGAAATGGAGAAAATGTATCGGGATATTCATTTTTTTTCCCATATCGCACAGCCCTATTGTCATGGTTTGTAGCAAAATGGGCAAATGCAAGTTTAACGACTGCTGGCTTGAACGCAATGATTTTGTAGACTGGTTAAAATGTGTACCAAACAATCCGTTTGAGGCGTACTGCACATTGTGCAAAAGAACACTCAAACTCAGCACCCTGGGTGTAAAGGCACAGGAATCGCACGCGAAAGCGGAGAAGCACCAGGCTGCCCATAAAAGTCTGCAACAATCGCATGCCATCACTCAATTTTGTTCACCGTTGTCAGGTCCAAGCACATCTCGAGACGGTGTATCAGCTAACTCCGTGCGAACTGTAACGCTACAACACGCAAACCATACGGAATCGAACGCCTCATCCTCAAGTGATTTGCTGGATGTCTTTGGCTCCACTGCAACTTGGTTCCTCATTAATGCAAGAGCGCACCCTAGGGATGTAATGAGTTCATTGGTGAATGATCATTTTTGTTCTTTCGAAAGTAATTCAGCCTCTCCCAATTTTCATTTTTTTTTGTGCGGCATAAGTCTTAAATTTAACCTGTTATGGTCTTAAAAAGTCTTAAATTGAACTTGTTCAAGCCTGCAGACACCCTGATTAACACAGTATGTTGCTAGATTTCTGGAGAGGTGTACATCAAGCTAGGATTTGACACAGAATTATAAATTGGTCTTTTTTTCTTTCCTGGCCAAGCATTAATTATTTCTAGTCCCTTCTTTCCTCTGCTTTTGTCCGGCCTTTCCTTTTGGTTCTTTTTCAAATGTGTTTTAATTTTTATTTCCATTTTTTGTTTTCCCATTATAACCTTTCCTTGGGCAAAGACCTGACATACCATACTAGTCACCTCTGTACAAAGGCATGACAGATGGCTGTGTGAAAGGCTGGCTTTAAGTATCCTGCCTGGCAGGTGCAGGCAATCCAGGATCATCAACCTGGAGAATTCTGGGTAACGGAGTTCTCCTGAATGGTCTCTCTCACGGTGTGCCGCTGTTCCCCTCTGCTGGCTGCCGGTGGTGTAGCATGACCTCTGACAGTAACAAAATGGAATAAATGTTTATTTAGACAGTAAAATATGCATGAAACTATTTTCTTGTTACAATTTTCCCTTGGAAGAAGTGTGATGGTCTTCCCTGCAGACACCTTTCAAAAATTCTCCCCAGTTTTGTAGACTGTTTGTGCTCATATACAGGATTGATTTTGATACAAGCTTGATTCACAAACCTCTAATCTTGACTGTTTAATTCCTCTGCCAGGGCTGGGAAGTTATCTAGCAGGGTTTAACAGTGAAACCTTGTAATTCACTTCATGAAGAGCTTTGATTGTCTGAATCACTGCTGCTGCTGTAATGTTAATTTCCTGTGTTGTGGACATTTTCAGTGTGATGTCATTCCTGTACATCAGTGTAGCAGTATGTAGACATGCAGTAAGAGTAATAACACTTCTCTTTGATTCCTCATTTAGTCCTGAACTTTATTGCACTGAGATCCTCTGCTTACACTGAATAATACTGCAGGGTCCAGTTCCTGTATCTGCTTTTAAGAGAACACTTTATTAATCCCATGTGGGAAATCCCAGTGTTACAGTAGGAGACAACAAAGACAATGAAAAGACAACGATACAGCAGCAGAAGGGGGTTTAAAACGTGAAATAAAAAATTGAAATAAAGTAGACATTGTCTTGGTGAGGCGGCACCGTGGTGTAGTGGTTAGCGCTGTCGCCTCACAGCAAGAAGGTCTGGGTTCGAGCCCCGGGGCCGGCAAGGGCCTTTCTGTGTGGAGTTTGCATGTTCTCCCTGTGTCCGCGTGGGTTTCCTCCGGGTGCTCCGGTTTCCCCCACAGTCCAAAGACATGCAGGTTAGGTTAACTGGTGACTCTAAATTGACCGTAGGTGTGAATGTGAGTGTGAATGGTTGTCTGTGTCTATGTGTCAGCCCTGTGATGACCTGGTGACTTGTCCAGGGTGTACCCCGCCTTTCGCCCGTAGTCAGCTGGGATAGGCTCCAGCTTGCCTGCGACCCTGTAGAACAGGGGTGGCCAACCAGTTGGAGCCCAAGAGCCACAATTCTTACTGTGTTATGGCAAAGAGCCACATCGGCACATGAACATGGGCACACAAATATTACCCTTCCTTCTGCACGCGCGGACACACACACACACACACACACACACACACACACAGCCACATTGATGTCACACTCCAACTTAACCAATGCCCCACACCAGCATGATGATACATTTACTGCAGTGCCAAGACCACAGGCCAGTCATTTTCAACAGTGGCGACTGGTGAAGAAAATTGTAGGTGGGGCACAAAGGCAGACATTGTTTACATGTGGGGATTCCCCCCATTGGGGGGGTTCCGGGGGGCCTCCCCCGAAAAATTTTGGATTTCTTAGATGCAATTTCCTGTATTCTAGTGCATTTTGGAGTTACCTGTTTAACATCGAAAATGCAAAAGCCATTTTGATTCAGCTTGAATTCTCAATTGCATGACCTGCACAAGACCTGCATTCAAATAAATAAGTATTCAAATAAATACAGTAAGTCAGAAAATGGAAATTACAAAGTGCTAATTTAATTTCCTCAAACAGTATGTTACTGTCTCTGTTTTGTAAATTTTTTTTGAAGAGCTGTACCTGCTTTTGTGATTGACTTTTTAACGTGATTAACTTGTGTTTACGAAGTTCACTCCCTTTCGGAAAGTCCTGGTCGATTTTAGCATGTAGTGAGCTGAAGTGACGCTGAAGATTTGAAGCCTTGAAATGTGACAATGACGACTGACATAGAAGGCAGAATGGCTTGCCATAACGTTCAACGAAAAAATATAAATCCTCCCACTCTGTTAAAACGTCCTGTTTTCATCTTCATATTTTCTTTTTGAAGTGCATTTTTTTTCCCTGCCATTTTGAGATCTGAAATTTAGCATATCTCATGCACCTGCGCATTTGTCATGATGTGAAAATACCATAATGAAACTAAGCGAAGCACCTTTAATAAAATAACCGTAATTAACTGCAGTGAAGCGAAAACGCACATAAAACCACAAACGAACACCAACTTGGACGTGAAGGTGAGAGCCGCATGACACCAGGCAAAGAGCCGCATGCGGCTCGCGAGCCGCGGGTTGGCCACCTATGCTGTAGAAGGATAAAGCGGCTAGAGATAATGAGATGAGATGAGATTGTCTTGGTGAAATTTTATTATTTTGGCTCAGTAAATGTTTTAATGCCAGTACATCATTGTATAAAAATACAAAATAGTAAAAATGCTGATATTGGCAAAGGCATAAGAGTTTTCTCAGTGTATTGCTTCATATGATGCATGATTGCGAGTAGGTTAATAATTCAGTCTGTTGATTTATGATGCATTTATTTAATTGATCATTTCATCCACAAATCTCCTCACACAACTACAATTAAACTTCACACAGCTGAAAAGTCAAACAAAATATAACAGTATCTAACTGAGATTGTAAGTCTACTCCACGTAGTTCATCTAGAGCTAATCTCACACAGAAATAGAAGAAAACACAGCAGGACAAATACAGTAGTGGAAGAACTAATACTGAGAACACAATGTTAGTTCCCCACCATGTTTCCGATAAGTCAATTAACTTTTTATTTTGCAGACACACAAAGCTTCACTTATTAACTCCAGTATCACTGGACTTTTCACCAACCGCCCCATTAAAATTAACATTAAAATGACAAATCAAGAATCTTTTAAAATCCTCAGAAAACCCTAAAGAAGACATGATGAAATTATTTTCCAGTAAATGCATCCTCTTTTTATTGATGAACTTTGCTCACTCCTCTATGACTGCATTCTCAATTCTCTCTTCAACAGCGTGAGCTGTGAAAGACATTAAAAAATTCATTTAATTCATTTCATAGTTTATTTCAGGTGTTTATGGCAGAAAGTTAACCAAACTGTATTTGATCTCCCCTTAAACACAGTTTAAAGGGTGTTTGTTTTAAGGTTTATTAATGACTGTGAAGCGAAAAGTGACATCTGTGTATGAAACACTCTCTTCTGGATGATTTTTTTTAATAATTTGTACTTGATATACTTTATTAATGAAGTGAAAATGTAACTCCACTTGAAGCATCTGTCCCATGTAAATTCACTCTCAGAAACAGATGTGCTGTGTTTTATATCAAACTTACATTTAAATCTTATTGTAAGAGCATTTTCAAACAAGTGCTTTAACACTCAAGTCTGGATTTTTGCTTTTAAAATGAAAAGTGAGTCAAATAATTTCTAATTTTCTGAAGGTGAAAATGTTTTTCCCCTCACACTACTCAAAGTTAGTATGATCATGATGTGAAACATACTGAAAGAGTTCTTACTTCGAGCTCTGTAACATTTGACCAGCAGAATGATGGTCGCCAGCAGATTAACGACACTGCAGATCAGCATGAGCACTGAGAATGGAGCTTCTGCACGTGATGGACCTGATGATGAATAAAGTAACTTTTATTTTTGAAGTGTTTGGATGTTTTAGTTCAAGCTGCAGTAAAAATAAATTAATTTACACCTGTGTGAACAAGTGTAACAGCATATTGTACATAGACTTAGAAAAACTAAGCCCTTTCAATCACACCATATAAAGATACTGTGTTCAACACAAAGTCACAGTTGTATTAAAGTGAATATTTAAAAGGTTTCTCACGTTTGACGGAGACCCAGCTTTTCAGTGACTCTCCTCTGTCTGGGTGTTTACAACCTTCATCTGACTTTGAGACCTTCTGGATGATCATCTCTCCTGTAGTCTGTGTCTGGAGGACTGATCCATCTTTATAGAAATCAGCTCGGAGGTTTGAGGGCTTCGGGTTTCGATATAAACAGCGTAGAGTCAGAGGATGTCCCTCAGTCACAGGATGGACAGGACTCTCCAGGATCACAGCACCATCTACAACACAGAAAACCACGTTTACAAAATAAATATTTTCTCTCATTCATCAATATTGAATGTGTAAATAATCTGTATACAAACAGAAGATGCAATTATTTATGGCAGCACAAAGTTATCTGTGAGAGTGAACAGTGAAGAGAGAGTGTAGAGAAACTGTCACACATGACAGCACTGAGCCATGTACACTTCCTTTCCCCTCGCTCCACGCCGTCTACACTTTACTTGTGAGTGAAGGTGAAATTCACAGCGCATTTCTAGTCACCAAACTCACGGATATGACTCAGGTTGCCACCTTGCACTCTCTATTACACTGTTTTAATACCAGAACATATTAATCAGAAACCAAGCACAATGAGTTCAGTGCACACAGCAGCAATCAACATAAACAGAGAGAAATAAAATGCTTTGTGACGTCCCTGATTGATTAATACTCAATAAAATACTCATTTCATTATCAGTGTGGGTATCTGTAAGCATGGACTCGTACTCAGTCTGGAAAGTAACAGCATAAACATATCCATACTCACACCCGGATCACCGCACAGGCTTCATATGGATTCAGCCTAGGGGCCCCTATGCCCCCCGCCTCGCAGGGGGGCCCCCAATTGGTCAAAAGAAAAAAGAAACCTTCATATTCATTGGCTCAAAATGAATATTTAAATAAACGGACGCTGATTGGGTAAGGCAAATCCGCCTTCCATATATAAACGTTAGATGTCACGCACGACGTCACTCCACAGTTGAACAGTGAACATGTGTGACAGAAAATATGAGAGTGGTGCTCAAAAGCGCAAGGCGCAACGGCAAAAAGCCCAACGTGACAAAGCTCTATTGAGCAATATACCAAAACTAACAGGGTTTTTTAAAACCTAATGAAACCCAACTGGCAAGTGCAAGTCATCATGACACTAGCGTAGCAAACGTTATGTTAGCTGCAGCTGCAGCCAGTAGTACTACTAGCTCTGGTGAGGGTGAAGGACCATCCCTTTCAAACCCCGTCCCATTTGTGGATGAATGTGCCACTGCTACTAGTTTGCCACTAGGAGGACAAACTTTTAAGAATGATACTGGTTGTTGATCATTAGTTTACTTTGTCTTTATTGCCTTTCATTATAGCCTCTTCATCATGTACTTGAGAGGTTCAGTTGCCTAAAAGGCCTACAGGCACATTCAATTGACAGTTGCATAAGTTTGTGATAAGTTGTTGTCAATCTAAACCTTATAGTTTTTGGTGTTCTGTTTTTGCTGGCCCAGCTGTACAAAGTTTAATAATGAAAAAAAAAAAACCTTTAAAATGTAGAAAATAGACCGTTCTTTACAGGTAGATGGGATAAGATGGTGGTGGCCGGGGGGCTACAGCAACTTGTAGTCTAGGGGCCCCTGGCCATGTTAATCTGGCCTTGTCCATACTCAGAATTACAGAAATTACAGGGAATGTACTGAGAGAAAAAATTCCAGATGTTTTTGTCTTCTTGAACAGTTTTTCCCAGTTGGAAACTCAGAGTTCTGAATATTCTGTAATGAAACATTTCCCTTTTCCTTGAATAATAAACACACTACATGAAGACTCACCCTGCACTGTGATGTTAACAGGATTCCTGTTTTCTCCAGATTCAGAGTGACACCAGTAAACTCCAGTGTAGGATGTGGAGAGGGAGCTGATTTTACATGGAGAACAATCTAACACTCCCTCACTGTGTGTGTATCGTCTCACTGTCCATCCAGTAGAACGACTCTGGTCAGTAGAGTTACAGCTCAGTGAGAGAGAGTCAGAAGTAAACTGTTGAGTTCTGTTGGGATTGATGATCAGAGAGACTGGAGGAGATTCAACTTAAACAGAGAAGAGAGTCATGTAAATAAGAATCAGTGCAATATGCAATAAGGATATACAGTAAGTGCATGTGTGTTCAGAATTCTGTTTATTAATCCAGTAATGAAAGCCACAGTCCATAAAAGTTTAACCCCAGATAATCCATAAACACTGCAAAAAGGTAAAGGTCAAAACCAAGAGACAAAATTAAAACTGGGATGAGGAGCACAGGAAAGTCTTACAATTGCTGCAAAGGGACAAAACAAATGATCAGAGACACAGGACAGCAGGGCAATGCCTCCTCACCACCAGAGGGCACTATCATCTCAGTATTAGCTGAGCTCTAACACACCACCTCCAGATCACTTCCTCATTGTAGATTACATTCGACCAGCACCAGTGGCGGATTTAGCAAATTGGGGGCCCCCTCATCTGATCCGAAACAAAAACAAAACAATGTACCGACTGCATGGTGGATAGGCTAGGTAAAGCTAATCTATAGGGAAGTAAAGGTTGGAGAGGAGAAAAAAAACATTCCCCTTTAAACCCTGCATACACTTCTTTACTCCAAAATGAAGATGGAAAGCAGAGAACACACAAAGTGTAGCACTACACAAACTAATAGTCATGATGGAACCCAACAGAGAACAAGATTTCAGATAACATCTGTCTTTGCCAAAATGCCAGGAAAACCAGCACTGTTTATTTTTTTTTAAAGATCAGAGCATTTCAAACATTCTATAAATAAAACTATGTACATGATTGTGTGTGTTTGTGTGTGAGTGAGTGTTTCTCTGTGTGTGTCAGTGTGTGAGAGTGAGTGAGTCAGTGAGTGTATGTGTGTGTGTGAGTGAGTGAGGGGAGGTAAGAAGTGTGGACTGAGGAGAGATGAGGTGGCATTTGGCTCTAAGCAACTCCATATCCATGTGAATGTATGTGTCAGTGAGTGAGTGAGAGAGAATGAGACAGTGTGAGAGAGAGAGAGAGAGAGAGAGTGTTCTGTGTGTGTGAGACAGAGAGGGTGAGTGAATGAATGAGAGCGTCTATGAGAGAGAAAAGAGAGATTGTTCTCCACATCACAGAGTCCTACTTGTTGATGTCTTCTCACAGGTCTTCACACGTACATGATGCACAGCCAGATGTAGGAAAATGTAAAATAATAATAATAAAAAACATTGTCACCAACTAACAATATGGTCATCATCATCGGTGTCAAAATGGCCATCACTGGATAACTCTTCCACCTCATTTGTGTCAACGTTGACACTATCAGTGATGGAAGGTGGCAACAATGTGTCTTGCTTGATGTTATCCTCCTCAGCTAGTGCCACTTCACAGCAGTACTGTTGCTGCTGTACCGGCATCATGTTCAACATTTTGAATGACGTTGACGTTGTTGTCGCGGTCTCTATTGCTAACAGTAGTTGTAAAAAGTTTCCCAACTTAGGCAGCATTGTCACACATTTCTCAGCGTCTTTTCCCTTTTTTTTTTGATCCGCTTGGGTAACTCCTTTTCATTTTCGCGTTGTTCAGACTCCGGTCACTCTGTGTTTACCTTTCGTGCTGCGCTGCGCAGCGTTATGGACTAGTCCATTTCATTGTGAAAGCATGGGGTGTATGTGTAGGGACAGATAACCAGGAACTGGACATTTTAACTACTACTTCAGTGTATTTCTTAGGAATATTAGTAAAATGTACCATACTTTTGAAGTGTTCATGAATCATGATAAGGGGCTTTTTCTTTTTTTTTTTTTTGAGGTTGGTTGGGGGCCCCCCTACTATGACCGCTGGTGGGGGGCCCCAAGCAGCCGCCTACCTATGCCTCTATGGTAAGACCGTGCCTGACCAGCACATACATTTACACAGTGCAAAGTTCAGAGCCATGTTTAGTTTGTGATTGCCATTGCTGTATTTAGACCCTTTGCTTTTGATGACTCTTTTGGATTTTCCCTCTGGTCTTATATTGTACTTTACTGTGTCGGACTCTTACCTGTTTTACAGCTCTGCTATTTGTATTGTGTTTAATAACAGTCTAACATCATGACATCATCTGTAACTGTGTGGTTCTCTGAATATCCATATCTGTGTTTGTATTAGTGTTTAAACCTGAAGTATTTATGGGTTTGTCTTTCTGAAAAGTTTTCTGAAAACAAACAAACAAAATAACCCCAGAATCTTGTGCCTCTTGTTAACATCTTTGTATCTGTTAAGAACAAATGATCAGGGGTGGATTTTCCAGTAATGCTGCCTTTTAGAGCTAAAGAGCGTGTTGAGAGACTGAACTCACTTGTAAGAAGGAATCTGAAGAGCATCTTTGTAATGCGCGTCCCTGATATAGGCATTAGTAGTTGCTAAATCCAGTCGATAAGGTCACATACGGTAGCATTAGTTTTTAACCAAAATCTAATGAAATATAAAGTGTTTAAAATAAGAGAATATATAGTATCATCTGGAAGCATTACATATATAATCTCATCATCTCTAGCCGCTTTATCCTGTTCTACAGGGTCGCAGGCAAGCTGGAGCCTATCCCAGCTGACTATGGGCAAAAGGCGGGGTACACCCTGGACCAGGGGCGCAGATAGGATTTTTGAACTGGGGCGGACTGAGCTGTCAGCAAATGATTCCATTTTGTGTGTAATATATATATGTGTGTGTGTGTGTGTATATATGTGTGTGTATATGTGTATATATATATATATATATATATATATATATATATATATATATATATATATATATATACTACCGTTCAAAAGTTTGGGGGCACTTTGAAATGTCCTTATTTTTGAAAGAAAAGCACTGTTCTTATCAATGAAGATCACTTTAAACTAATCAGAAATACACTCTATACATTGCTAATGTGGTAAATGACTATTCTAGCTGCAAATGTCTGGTTTTTGGTGCAATATCTCCATAGGTGTATAGAGGCCCATTTCCAGCAACTCTCACTCCAGTGTTCTAATGGTACAATGTGTTTGCTCATTGCCTCATGTAACAGTGAGAAGAAAAACCTGCACTTACATTTTTATTTTCTCATTTTCAGTCATATGTGACAACTTCTTTTGTGTTGGTGTTTGTTTCACCAAAATCCTTTTTCTGTATGTAGTTTTGAATTCGCTGGTATTGGGAGTTGTATTGTGAGTTATGTTGTATTTTTGGGGGTAATAGCGCCCTCTTGTGGTGTACGCGAATGGTGTTTTGCGCAGCTTGCGTCCTCCCGCCAGATTCATTCAACTTTGCTGGGAGAGGTACGTACTTTAAGGCAGCTGCAAATATATTAAGTAATCCCTGTGTTGTAATGCCACTGAAGTCGAACTTTTTGTTTCTTATATGAATATTATAACAAGTGTATGTAAAAACCGTTGTTGGGGGTTTCCCATTTCGTTTGTAATGTGAATTTTGAGAGCACAGAATAGCAAAGCTAATCATTTTGCCGAGGCACTGACTAGCCCTTTGTCCTCGAGTCTGGAGTCTGTGTATTTCATTGTGTATTTTTTGATGTTAGGCATGTGGGACAGCGTGAACGAAGTGCCTCTTCCCATTTTGTGCTGTTTTCTATTCATTTGAAGGTATGTACTCCCAATACCACAAAGTGTTCATGTGTTTACATGTTCAATGTTGTTTTCTATGAATGACCATGTAGTCTGATTGTAGGGCACTACTACATGGATCTTATTCTGAGACATGGTTCATTTATATGATGAGACATTAATATGATGACAGTATATACTGAGGGTTATTTTAATACTGTAGTTTTAATTTTCTATATAATTTTATACTTTTTTTATCTACAACAGTGTAATATGTTAAAATGTTAAAGGAGATTCATTCAACTTTGCTGGGAGAGGCATGTGGGACAGCGTGAACGAAGTGCCTCTTCCCATTTTGTGCTGTTTTCTATTCATTTGAAGAAAATAAAAGACAGTCGGTTGGAAATTAACGGTGTCAGCGTCCCTTCATCATTGGTGGCACCGGAACACAACGCAGAGGGTAGTCGGGCAGCAGGCCGCTTCCGGCTACACTCAGAAGGCTAATGGATGATTAGAAAACCCTTGTACAATCATGTTAGCACAGCTGAAAACAGTTTAGCTCTTTAGAGAAGCTATAAAACTGACCTTCCTTTGAGCAGATTGAGTTTCTGGAGCATCACATTTGTGGGGTCGATTAAATGCTCAAAATGGCCAGAAAAATGTCTTGACTATATTTTCTATTCATTTTACAACTTATGGTGGTAAATAAAAGTGTGACTTTTCATGGAAAACACAAAATTGTCTGGGTGACCCCAAACTTTTGAACAGTAGTGTGTATACATGTTATTTCACCTCCCTCACTGCCATCACCAGGAACTACCTGCAGGCCAGGACAATGATAACATTTTAACATAGCCTATGGAAATCCAAAGTTTACACATTATCATCACGCACAGAAATTGCAAAACTGCAAAACTAGTTTTAAAACCGCTAAGTTCCAACTGTTAAACATAGCGAGAGGCTGGGCTACGTGTGTGTGTGTAAAGTGTAAACCAGTGCATCCTGACTTTCTAACTATGCCTGTGTGTTGCGTGAGCGGCAGTCAGTCAACAACTCTTCGCAAAGTTTCCTTATGAAACAATATGCTCGCTGAAATTATGGCAGGGAACGCCAGCATAGGCGGTTTTAAACGGGGGCCAGGGGGGGCCAGTGCCCCTGTAAAATTGCTCCTGGCCCCTGTTGTGGCCCCTGTGCTGAACAGATAATAAGCTTTATTAATTCCGACATGCGCTGGCTCGAAGATCGGAACTGACATGACGGAGTGTTCTACACGGACTCCTTAAAGCGCTGCACGCACACTGTTACCTGCAGCAGAAAGACCAGCAGCAGCGCGAATTGTAAACTTCGGACGTGAGAGATAACAGCTGCAGCCCTGCAAGGACTAGGCTACTGCAAAGAGGCGAAGGTAAGGAAAATTATTCAATTTCGTAACGTCAGTGTTTGCACATATCCGTGTTTTACTGTTGTTGTTCACTACAATAATAAATCCGTTTTATTGCGCTTTCTTAAAAGTGCGTTGCACAGCAATAAGTAGCCTAACTTAATATTTTTGGGAAATGGGTAAAATAACCGACAGTGTTTAACCTTCTTGTAAAACTTGAATGGCCTTGTGATATGTAGAGGCTACATTCCTCTCCGTTTACTTTTTAGTATAGGCCTACTGTAGGCTATCATCATGAAAAGGAGCAAGAAGGACATTATGTCCTTTTTTGCCCCTGTTGGCAAAAAGCAACATAGAGAGAGTAAGGAAGATGAAGATTATGAAAGAGAAGAGAGAGCCAGAGGTGGAGAGAGAGCCAGAGGTAGTGGTTGGAGAGGTGGAAAGTGAGGCATCTGAAAGGCAATCCGAGAGTGAGGATGAAGACATTCAGGATCAGATTGAGGGACAGAATGAGGGACAACCCAACGAGTCATTGGGACAACCAGATTCACCATGCATATCAAGTACAGCACCATCAGGTTTGTGATGTTGAATAAATGTGTGTGTGTGAGCAGTGTCGGCCTATAGCCTACCCTGAAAGTGTGAAGTCTGAATAATAATTAATAAATATAAAATAAAAATAATAGATATAATAATAAACTAATAAATGAATAATGATAAATAAATGAATAATGATAAATAAATGTTGTTCTCAGTTGCACTCTCATATTTACTGTATTCATCTTTCTCCAGATATCAGCAAGTGCTTGGACGACACTCCAGTGCAGCCACATCTGAAGAAAAGGTTCATTGTGTGCAAAAATAGAAATCTTATTTTACAAAAAAGAGAAACATGGTTTTAAGATTTATTGAGCACAATTTATTTTATGTTTAGGCTATTGAGGTATTTCACCTGACGTCACAGGGTCACGTGACGCCCCGGTGTCTGCCATTTTGAAGGTCAAGCTAGCTAATGTCAACAACATAGTAGCTAGTATGTTACTGTAGCAATGTTTACGTTCAGTCATTTGGATGACTGTTAAAACCTTTCAGTCTCAAGTTTTTCCTTTACTGTATTTACTAGTTTACTGTAATTATGATCCGGCAGCTATTTACACCGGATCCAGTGTAAATAGCTGCCGGAGCGCGCTCCAGCTTGCTCCCCCTCAAATTAAGCAGCGCGCTCCGGCTTGCTCCCGGAGTGCTCCGGCCGAGGTTCCGGAGCGCGCTCCGGCTTGCTCCCCCTCAAATTAAGCAGCACGCTCCGGCTTGCACCCGGAGTGCGCTGCTTAATTTGAGGGGGAGCAAGCCGGAGCGCGCTCCGTCAGCTATTTACACTGGATCTGGTGTAAATAGCTGCCGGATCATAATTACAGTCAACTAGTAAATACAGTAAAGGAAAAACTTGAGACTGAAAGGTTTTAACAGTCATCCAAATGACTGAACGTAAACATTGCTACAGTAACATACTAGCTACTATGTTGTTGACATTAGCTAGTGCTAACAGCTAGCTGCTAGTACACTGCTACAACACAGACACCGACCCTAATAATACAGTTCTTGGTCATTGCCTGGTAACAGCAAATTTATAACGGGCCATGTCTCAACAGACTAAGAAGTTATTTCAATGACATTTAATAACATTTTGTTTATCCTGAGGACCGAAAGTAAATGAAAATGTGAAAAAACCTTAGCTGTAATAAGATGGCGACCACCGGCTCCAGGGACGACCCACTGATGTAGGCATGTTACCCAGCCTGACACAAAATATTTGTAGGCATCCAAACTCTTATACGCTTTCAGATCAATACCTGTGTATGGCAATGGGTTTTTAACGACATAGGTATACAGATCATGTGGGCCGAAGTCAGGTAAAGATGAGGGCTTCATGTACTTCCGTACGTCAGTGAACAATCCTGGTGGAAGCAGGTAAACGTCGTTCTCTAAGCCTGCTAACCTCAATTTTTGCAAATACCTCTCCCCCTGCTCGCCCTGTAAATGCCCTACGTCGCTGGATAGTGAAGGTGTTTTCTGCATCTCGCTCCTTTTTCTTTTATGTTTTTTGTTTGTCGCCTTCCTCGCATTCAAACTGATTCAAGCTGTGACATCCAAAATGGCAGCCTCACATGACTTGGTCATGTAGGTGAAAAACCTCAATTGAGACAGAATGTTTCTCATTGTATTTATGCTCAATGTATTTTGTTTTGGTTTTAAATAAACTAAACAAAAATTTTGAACGCTTAAATATTGCCATGTTTTGTCCATATGTGCCCCCCTGAAAAAACCCTGGCCCCACCTTGGCCCCCTAGTAATTTTGGTCTAGAACCGCCACTGAACACCAGATTAAACATTAAAACTGCCTTCTGAGCACTGTGTCTACAGGGTACCACCGAAAGAAGGAGGCTACCAGAAAGGCATCTCTACTCCGTACGATTTTACTTTCACTACGACATTACTTTGAACAGACTATCAAAAAATTGCAAGGTGATATGATAAAGTAAGGCACAGTTTACTTACAGTCGTTGTTTTTTGAAAAAACAATGCAATCGTTTTCTGCCTTTTGGCACCCTTCATCATGCCGTGTTGGGGTCCTGAACTAGGAGGCGCTGTCCCCGATATACCTGTCAAACTTGTTGCGGGTAACCCTAGCAACCAAGCTCGAGCTCGCAACCTGTGCAGTCTGCGCAGTTGCAACTATGTATGTATTTCGAGGACCACAATGGAAATAAGTATTTTTACTTTTTGTGTTATCCTCCGCAATATTTATATGTTCACATGTTATGTATATGTTTCTATTGCGAAATAAATCAATCAAAAAAAATGTACTGCTGTGCACCTCAATAAACCGAATAGTAATTAGTCTTTTGATTTTTCCGTGAGGTTTGCCTTATGCAAAGAAAGACAGTATAGACGTTTTTTCCTCCCTATAAGTGGGGGGGACCGAACAAGGTGAATTTAAATCTGGGTGGGACGAATCCCCCCCGTCCCCCCCTCTATCTGCGCCCGTGCCCTGGACAAGTCGCCAGGTCATCACAGGGCTGACATATAGACACAGACAACCATTTACACCAGGGGTCACCAAACTTTTTTCTCTGGGGGCCACATTGTCGTTCCTGACTGTGATGGGGGGCCGGGGTCGGGTCAGCTATATAACAGAATTGTATGACCCAGACAAATATGACCACCAGCAGGCCTCATTGTGTAGTAGAGATTACTGGCCTGGCACAGCCATCCCCACTACTATATCCACACTACTATATCAACACTTGATTCTTAGCACATATTTGTTTATCTTTACTAGTGGTTTGCAAAAGTAGTAATCAAGTCTTCACACTTTGTTTTAATTTGAAATACCACAGATATTCCATTTATTTATTTTCTAATAAAAATAACATCAAAGCTGTCAAGGTAAGAAACATCTGCCTAGTTGAGGAGATTGACACTGGCAAAGGTGAGTGGAAAATTATAAATTGTAGGTAGGCCTGTTGATATTATTAATAATGTTAACAATAATTGTGTGCAGCACTTAATAAAAGGTCAAATAAATAGGCCTATAAAATAAATACATTAAAAAACCCAGTGAAATTATAATAATATGACCAATAGATCAATAGATCACAGCAGTTGTGCTGTGTCCTGCACGTCATTGCTCTCATCCATGGCCAAAGCAAAAAACTCAAATTCTGACGCTTTCTCATTCAGCTGGTCATACACGTTGTCCCCCAAATCTTCGGTTCGCCTGGTCATAGTAGGTGCGGAGAGACTCACTGCGTTGAGCGCATCCTTCTTGTCGGGACACACCTCCTTGGCCACAGCAAGCATGCATACTTTAACAAAGTCCCCATCAGTAAACAGCTTTCCATGGGTAGCTAGTACTGTAGGTGAGCTACTTTATAGCTAGCTTGGACAGCAGCCTGGTTGATCTGGGTGTGGGAGTGGGGGCATGGTCAAGCTTCGGTCTGTGACCGGAGGGCGGAGTCAGGGAAGGTAAGTGGCAGAATCACTACACCTGATGTGAATTAACCTGTGTTTGTGTGTCTTCCCAGCAACCACACCCTATATAAGGAGAGAGAAGGCAGAGGAAGGGAGCTCTCCCGAACCAGATGGCTTATGTGTGTGTGCATGCGTGTGGCTAGGAGAGTGCACGTGTGTGTCACTGAAAAGTGCAAAAATAAAGAGTTTTTGGAACTTAGTTCTGGCCTGCCGCCCTTCTGTGCTCCACCCACCCGCTCTGACTTCTACAGTGGTGCTGAAACCCGGGATCCGAGCACAGACGAGAACAGCCCCATGGAGTCCTCCCCCTTTGTGGACCTGATCCATGCCCTCACCACGGCCCAACAGAGCCAGCACCAGGCGCTGCTTGCCCTCCGAAAGGAGCAAGAACAACGGTTCGAGGCCCTGGTGCTGGCGCAACAGGAAGATCGTCAGGTGTTCCGGCACCTCCTCGCGTCGGCGGGGTCCACCGCAAAGATGGACACAAACATTTGCAGCTGTCGCATTTGTCTCGGCTTCAGCCTTTATTTCACTCAAGTCAGTATGACTTCTGGAACAAAACTGAATAGATACTCTAGTCAAAAGATAATTTGTCATTATTTTTTACATTTACAAGTCAAAATATTCTGTTAATAGCAAACATTTCTTAAATCTCTTTAAAAATGCTACTAGCCTCAATCACATATGCTATAACAAATAACTGACACATACATCACAAAAACATAACGGCAAAAACAATATATCATTTAATTCTCATGTCAGAAAAAAAAGGACTTGGACCAGGAGATGCTGCTGAGGAGGAGGCTTTCTTTCTTTTTTAGATCCCAAAGTTTCACCCTCAGGTTCCAGAAGCATTCGTGCTCTGTATGTGAATTAGATCAAACAATAAGTTAGACAATCTCTATCGCAAATTAAAAAAAAAGAGCTGTCCACCACTTTTACCTTGATGCAAGAGAGCTAACAGTATTCCTACATAGCTAGCGATAACTTTCAGCTAAGTATGTTTGCAAAAACCACTGCTAGTTAGCTAAATCCCATTCAGTTTCTATGGATCGGTGATTAGGTAACCACAGTTTACACTTACCGTAGGTCTTGTCTCTCTTTTTCTTTGCTCCACTGCCATTGAGACGCTGCCATCTTTGTTGAAAATTTCAGAAGCTCTCAGGTGGTCGTGTGATTCGCTGCTAGCACTCTGATTGGATGATCTTAAAGTTGCCCGAAATTATCAAAATTGTTCAGATAGAAATTATGTTGCCCAATCTCAGTGGGAAAGGTGTCGGTCTCCCTGGCAACAGATTTGCTCTTATCTGATTGGTTGTTACCAATTGTCTGTTGCCCTAATTAGTTGCTCGGTGTCTCACCTGGTTGCCTGTTGCTGGGAACACTGCCCAAAAAGTTGCCCCATGTATCATCACCTGAAGAGATGCTCCTTTGTATAAGTCTGATGGCCATGTTGAACTTGGAGGAACTCATAGTTGAGAATTCACAACCAGGAATTTCAAGTTGAGGGGATGTTTTATGACCTGTAGGCAAATGCAGCAGATCTGAAATAGCCACTCTGAACAGAAACACATCTCACAACACACACACAAAACAACAACAAAAAAAACAGTGAAAACTTTTGGCAGATGGGCCACAACAGCAGAAGATCAGTCCTGTCAGCCAAGAAAAGGAATCTGACCCTAGAGTGGGCACAGGCCCACCCAAACTGGGTGTTTGGAAATTGGACTCCTGATTTTTGCTGCATGATGCAGATGGTAGGTTCAGAATTTGCCCTCAACAACATGAATCCATGCAACATGCAAATATTTTCAGTTTGGACAACTTTTGGCTTTAAAACAAAACAATAAGTGTCAGTGGGGTTACAGTTGAAAAGTTATAAGTCAGTTATTGCTTTAACAAAACCATCTTCACACCTCCCCCCTGCTGAACTGATGTCACTGAATTAAAAAAAAAAAAAGAAGAAGAAGAAGCAAAACCACAACTGTCAACTTGTGTCTGTTCTCTGAAATGGTCACTGCCTTGTGTGTGTGTGTGTGTGTGTGTGTGTGTGTGTGTGTGTGTGTGTGAACAAGGCTAATGAGACATGTTTATTTCTGCATAACTGCTTTTGTAGTTTTACACAAATAAGTAAAGAATGATTGATTATTATTCAAACACACACAAACACACACTAGTGTGTATTATAGTGAACTTGCTGTAGTAAGGTATTTCCCTGCTCAGGAACACAAACGGAACTTTGGTATTGAGTTATAAGGCATTTTCTCAGTAAGTCCAGTAAATGCAAACATGGTTTTGTTAAAGCTTCTCTGTTCACAGTAAAGTCCACCAGTTACAAAGTTAAAAGTTAGTTCTTGCTTTCACATGTCCACTTTCACACCTCCCTCCTTCTTCACAGCTGAATTTGCACCTTGATATTAAAATAGAAAATAAACCACATCCTTGAACTGGCCTCTGCTCTCAGGCCTCTCACACGGTCACTGCCCTGTGTGTGTACAGGACTAATGAGAAATGTTTGTTTCTGCTCTTATTTTCTATTAATTTTCACAGAAAGGTAAATAACGATTAGTGATTATTGGGGGGGAAAAAGTTCTGTGCATTAGTGTGTATTATAATGAACTTCCTGTGGTAAGATGTTTCCCTGCACAGACCATAATAGGAACAAAAATGGAAACTAGGCATTTAGTTCTACTGCATTTTCTCAGTAAGTCTAGTTAATGCTAACATGATTTTGTTAAAACCTTTCTGTGCACAAGAAAGACCACCAGAGTCTCACCACAGCAGCTAAAGACATCAGTTCATCACAACCATGACTTCCACTGATGAAAGTACAAACACCATCCAGTCATTTTCTTTTAGGAGATCAAATAATCATGAGAGGTTGTCACTGAACAGCAGATGACAGCAGGACACAGAAGATCAGGAACAGATTCCAACAATACAGACTCGTTTACACTCATTAGATTATTTAAACCCTGTGTTTTAAACTTGCTCTACTTGTACTCTTACCTGTTGATCTATCATCGTTACTGAGAGTAGTTACACATCAAACTAAACCCTTCTCATAACAGATATGGATACACTGATCCACCTGAGCAGTCATGCTGAAGTACACACAATGTCCTAATGACACAATAAACTCATCACTCAGGACATTCAGACTGCAGATGAAGAACTTTATACCCCACCACTCACTCTAATGAAGACACAAAGAGAACATTTGTGACCCCTCACCGAATCCAGGGACACATGTCGGCTGAAACGAATCCGAGATAATCGCAAAAGAAGCATTTTTTTTCGAAATTTGTGATTTTTGTTTTTTTCCATCATGTGCAAGTTGAGATCTTGAAGAATGCAATCAGTATTTCAGATAATAGATTGTTTTGTTGGAAAAGCATACATTTTTTGTTGCAAATTGTCTCTTTTTTGTCAGGACTGTAGCCTGCTGGGGGGTGTGGGTAAATTACCATATGGGCCATTCACATGATGATTTAAGTCTTTTTTTTTTTTTCCGTGAATCAGCTGTATGATACGGGCTGAGCGCATGGCTACTTAACTGCATACAGGCGTGTGATTTCACTGTGGAATGAGTTACTAAACAGAGCGCAGAGGAGCTGACACACCACGAAGCAAACAGACACACGGTATTTACATCGGAGATAAGCATTTCTAGCAAAAAAAACCGCAACCTCGTTTTCCAGATTGAATGGAATACTTGAATGATCGGATGATACATGGACCGTTCTAGGACTACATTCCATCGGAGGCATTGGTGTGTGCAAGGCGCCGTTTCTCTTTCTGATGGGGTAAGTTTATTAATCTAAGGCTGTGTGGTTATTTTTGCATGTAACGGAGAGTGTTGTGGTTTGGTTAAGCCTAGGTCACAACCAGACGTACGATTTTTTGGCCGTGTGATTTTTGGCGTTTCCCAAATCGCTGCGTTTTTTTTTGTTCACGGAGAAAGACGCGCATTGGCCGTAAGTTTGTCTTGCAACCTGAAGAAAACGTAAGCGCCCGTAGAGTTTGTTTGACATGACAAAGAACCTCTGCGGCCGGTCTGCGGCTCGAAAATCAGCACATCACGCGCGCTCTCGTGCGTTTCATGCGCGCTCTCCGTGTGTTTCTTGCATTTTTTGCATGTAGACCGGCTGTAGGAGCGCGTACCGTACGGCCGGTTGTGACCGAGGCTTTACATGAAACTAGTGTTGTGTTAGTTGTGTCATCACCGTGCTATCTTTCTTTCTTATGGTGTGAGTAATTTTTCAACCACAAAACGTTAAAGTATACTTTAGGACTTATTTTTGTACTTCATAATTGTGTTGGGCATACTTTGCATGGAAGGAAAATTGACGTGGTGATCTTTGTTTACATGAAAGTAGTATCGTGCTAGCTAGTAGGGGGTAGGGCTTTCCTTAATGTCATGCAAATGAGCACCATTATGTGCCCGCCCTACACCCAGAGTAGCTGAGATGGAAAACTTTGAGGGCGATTTTCTCCCTTTCCTGTTTTAAGAGGTATACACTTTCAAAAGGCCACACATTCTTCAAATATTGTCAGATCTCCACATGGAAGGCATCATTGGAAAGCTTCGAAACTGTACTTTCTGAATCTGTCAATAACTCAAAATGCCCCCGGGCAGACATGTGTCCCTGGATTCTGTGATCTGCCACATTTACTCACAGAACATCACAGGGAGTGGACTGAGCTCCATCCTGTGACTCTCATGACTGACTGACAGAGCAGTGGTGTGTTAAAGCCTTACCACTTCCTGTGACAGACACAGACAGAGAGAGAGAGAGAGAGAGAGAGAGTGTATGTATGTCAGTTTGATATATTAGAGTTGACACAGACATGGTTGCTCCTGTCCCTTTATTTTTGACATTAAGCCTGTTTTAAGGCTAACACTGTAAAATCCATTGTTTCATTTTGCTGGAATTAAAATAATTTGTACTCAAGAATAACACACTGAATAGCAGTGCTGTAAATAGGCAAAATATTAAATATTTATCATATTCACACTGTCCACCTTATTAGGAACACCTATGCACCTGCTGATTCATGCAGTTATCCAATCAGCCAATTATGTGGCAGCAACACAATCCATTAACTCATGCAGTGATAGAACATTTCCCGGAAGTCGTTTTTTTTTTTCATTTGCATTTAAGAAGCTATCGCTCCTGTGAAGGACGGCCCCATGAGGACAGTTGAGGGTTATAGCTGGAGGATGCTCTGGACTCTTATAGTAATGCTTTTATGGCTGAGGACTACAGTTGACTTGCTAACTTTAGGACTGCAGTTGTCATGAACGGTTTTGCACTCAAGTTTCCATCAATGAAGAGTTATAACATCAACGAAACTGTCTTAATGTTAAAACTGTTTGTAACGACCCTACGTGTGGGTGGAGCACAGAGGACGGCAGGACAGAGATCAGGTTTTATCAACTGGCTTTATTGCCACACTTTTCAGTCTAACAATACTTTTTACAGAGACACACACAACTGGCGTCTGGTTCAGGGTTGCGCCCCCTCTGCTCTCGCTCTCCCTCCTGATATAGGGCGCAGTCACTGGGAAGACACACAAACAGGTTAATTGCTCTCAGGTGACGTGATTCTGCCACTTACCTTCCCTGACTCCGCCCTCCTGTCACAGACCGGCGCTTGACCACGCCCCCGCTGCCACATACCCCCACCGCCCGACTCAGGCCGGGCGGCCGTCCGGCCTGCAGCCGACTCCCCCCCCCCTTGACGGGAGAGGAAGTCCGCCACGACCATCTGCGCCCCCGGCCTGTGGACCACCTTGAAATTAAAGGGTTGGAGCGCCAGATACCAACGGGTGATCCGCGCGTTGGCATCCTTCATGCGGTGGAGCCACTGGAGGGGCGTGTGGTCCGAACAGAGGGTGAAAGGGCGCCCCAGCAGGTAGTACCGGAGGGCGAGAACCGCCCACTTGATGGCCAGACACTCTTTCTCTATGGTGCTGTAGCGCCCCTCACGCACCGACAGCTTCCTGCTGATATACAGGACAGGGCGGTCCTCCCCCTCCACCTCCTGGGACAAAACCGCCCCCAGCCCTCTGTCCGACGCATCGGTCTGCAACATAAAAGGGAGAGAAAAGTCAGGGGAGTGTAGAAGTGGCCCCCCACACAGTGCAGCCTTTACCTCTGAGAAAGCCCGCTGGCACTGCTCCGTCCACTGGACCGGATCTGGTGCCCCCTTTTTAGTGAGATCAGTCAGCGGGCTGGTGACGTCCGAATAATTAGGTATAAACCTGCGATAATAGCCAGCCAGCCCCAGGAACTGTCTCACCCCCTTTTTGGTCTTGGGCCTCGGGCAGGCCGCAATTGCTGCCGTCTTATTAATTTGGGGACGCACCTGCCCGTTGCCCAAGTGGAAGCCCAGATACCGTACTTCCACCCGCCCAATCGCACACTTCTTTGGGTTGGCTGTGAGCCCCGCTCGCCTCAGTGACCTAAGGACAGCCCTCAGATGTTCGAGGTGCCGCTGCCAGTCATTACTATAGATGATTATGTCATCTAAATATGCTGCTGCATACGTGGCGTGAGGGCGGAGGACTCTGTCCATCAGCCGCTGAAACGTCGCGGGCGCCCCAAACAGCCCAAACGGAAGGGTGACGAATTGGTGTAAACCAAACGGTGTGGAAAAGGCCGTTTTTTCTCGGGATAGTGGAGTCAAGGGGATCTGCCAATATCCCTTCGTCAAATCCAGTGTCGAATAAAAGCGAGCAGTGCCGAGTCGATCGAGCAACTCATCAATACGAGGCATTGGGTACGCGTCGAATTTAGACACCGCGTTGACTTTCCTATAGTACACACAGAACCGGACCGACCCGTCGGCCTTGGGTACCAAGACCACCGGGCTGCTCCAGTCACTGTAGGACTCCTCGACGATGCCCATTTCGAGCATGGTCTGAAGTTCTTCCCGAACCACCTTTTTTTTGTGTTCGGGTAGCCTGTAAGGGCGGCTACGCACTACCACCCCCGGGGGCGTCTCTATGTGGTGCTCTATGAGGTTAGTGCGACCGGGCAGGGGCGAGAACACATCCGAAAACTCGGTCTGCAACTGGGCGACCTCCGTGAGTTGGGTCGGGGAGAGGTGGTCTCCACAGGGGACCGGAGAGGTACGCGATGCCAATGTCCCTTTTTGAACCTCCGGCCCCAGCTCCGCCTTCTCTGGAACTACCGACACCAACGCCACGGGGACCTCCTCGTTCCAGAGTTTAAGCAGGTTGAGGTGGTAAACCTGTAGCGCCCCACCCCTGTCCGTTCGCCTCACCTCATAGTCGACGTCCCCGACTCGCCGTGTGACCTCAAAGGGTCCTTGCCACTTGGCGATCAATTTGGAGCTCGACGTGGGCAACAGTACGAGTACCTTATCTCCCGGAGTGAACTCTCTAAGGCGCGTACCCTTGTTGTACAGGCGGGCTTGCCGTTCCTGGGCCTGCCGCAAATTCTCCTGAGTTAGGTGTGTGAGTGTGTGGAGTTTTGCGCGCAGGTCCATAACGTACTGAATTTCGTTCTTACTTTGTGAAGGTCCCTCCTCCCAACTTTCCCGCAGCACGTCCAGGATGCCGCGCGGCTTACGCCCATATAATAATTCAAACGGGGAGAACCCCGTGGAGGCTTGGGGGACCTCTCGCACTGAGAACAGCAAGGGTTCGAGCCACTTATCCCAGTTACGTCCGTCCTCACTTACGAATTTTTTAATAATATTTTTGAGGGTGCGGTTGAATCGTTCCACTAAACCGTCCGTTTGTGGGTGATACACGCTGGTGCGGATCGGCTTAATCCCCAATAACCCATACAGTTCGCGCAGTGTTCGTGACATAAACGTAGTGCCTTGATCAGTCAGAATCTCTTTCGGGATTCCAACTCGGGAGATGACGCGGAAGAGTGCCTCGGCAATACTGCGTGCTGAGATATTGCGCAGAGGCACTGCTTCCGGGTATCGCGTTGCATAGTCCACCAGAACTAATATAAAGCGGTACCCTCGTGCTGACCGATCTAATGGCCCGACGAGATCCATCCCAATTCTCTCAAACGGGGTCTCGATTAACGGTAGAGGGCGCAAAGGCGCTTTTGGAATGGCCGCTGGGTTTACTAACTGGCATTCGCGGCATGCCGTACACCACCTACGGACATCGCCGCGAATCCCCGGCCAATAGAAACGGGCCATTATTCGGGCTAGTGTTTTATCCTGCCCCAAGTGTCCGGCCATGGGATTAAAGTGAGCCGCCTGGAATACTAATTCCCGGCGGCTCTTCGGAATTAAAAGCTGCGTGACTCGCTCTTTAGTTTGAGTGTCCTGCATCACTCGGTATAATCTATCCTTCATAATCGCGAAGTAGGGGAAGGACGGGGTGGCGTTCGGCGGGAGCGTTTGACCATCGATTACTCTCACTTGGTCAAACGCATGCCGCAGAGTCTCGTCTCGCGACTGCTCTAATGGGAAATCCGCGAGGGATTCCCCAAGAGAGAGAGGAGGAGCCGGCGGCTCCTCACTCTGACGCGGAGATGACGTAGACGGCTCTGTGACAGCTGCTCCCGCCAAAGCGACACCGGGACCTCCCCCTGTCAAATGGCAGGACCCACTCTCGACTAGGCGTGTCATTAAACCCCGAAATCCCGGCCAATCAGTCCCCAAAATTAGAGAGTGGGTAAGGCGAGGATTAACCGCCGCCTTCACTATAAATTTTTCCCCTCTGAAAATAATGTGGACCGACACCAAAGGGTAGCTGTGAACATCCCCGTGCACACATAACACCTTCACCCCTTGTGCTCCCCCCAATGCCTCGTTTTGAACCAGGCTTTGGCGAATTGAGGTCTGATTACAACCAGAATCCACCAAAGCCTGATATGTAGCCCCTTGGATACTCACCGGTATGCGATACGCTCCGGCCCGATCGAGGGCGGCCTCTGGCGCGTCGGGGATCCGAACCACCGCGCCCACTTCCGTTGCCGTGCACTGCTGTTGAAGGTGGCCCGGCTCCCCGCAGCGCCAGCAAACCGGCCCGGGCTTTCCCTCTGCACCGGTGATCTGGGGCTCACTCACCTGAGGTGGGGGAGAGACAGACACAGAAGGGAGAAACGGGAGGGCACCGCGGGTGCGGCGGGCCGGCTGGGGGGGTGCCGGCCCCCGCCTCCGCGGAGGGGGAATGGGGCGAGGACAGGACACAGGAGGAGGGGGAGAGAGAGAGAGAGAAGAGGAGAGAAGAGAAGATGCCATCTGCTGTCCTGCCGCCGGGACAGCCGCCAGATGATCCTCCGCCAGCTCGACTGCCTGATCCAGCGACGCCGGGCGGTGGCACTGGACCCACTCCGCGGTTCCGGCTGGTAAGCGGGCGATGAACTGTTCCAGTACCACCTGGTCGACGATTCCCTCGGCGTCGCGATCGTTGGCCCTCAGCCACCACCAGCAGGTGTCCCGGAGCTGCTGGCCGAACGCGAACGGCCGGCCGACTTCCTCCAGTCGCAGCGCGCGGAAGCGCTGGCGCTGTTGCTCCGGTGTGCGCCCCACGCGCTGGAGGACGGCCCGGCGAAGGTCCGCGTAGGCCAGCCGGCGGTCGGCGGGGAGCTGTAGCGCGGCCAGCTGTGCCTCTCCCGTGAGCAGGGGGAGGAGGCGCGCCGCGCGCTGCTCCATCGGCCACCCCGAGGCTTCGGCGACCTGTTCAAACAACGTGATGAACGCCTCGGGGTCGTCCTGCGGGCCCATCTTGGTGACAATGAGGGGAGACGGGCCCGCGGCCGGAGCGCTGGTGGACCCCGCCGACGCGAGGAGATGCCGGAACGCCTCGCGATCTTCCTGCTGGGCCAGCACCAGGGCTTCGAAGCGCTGCTCCTGCTCCTTTCGGAGCGTGACGAGTGCCTGGTGCTGGCTTTGCTGAGCCGTGGCGAGGGCGTGGATCAGATCGGCGAACGGGGAGGATTCCATGGGGCTGCGGGTTTGGTGCTCCACTGTTCCCGGGTTTTCGGCACCACTGTACGACCCTACGTGTGGGTGGAGCACAGAGGACGGCAGGACAGAGATCAGGTTTTATCAACTGGCTTTATTGCCACACTTTTCAGTCTAACAATACTTTTTTCAGAGACACACACAACTGGCGTCTGGTTCAGGGTTGCGCCCCCTCTGCTCTCGCTCTCCCTCCTGATATAGGGCGCAGTCACTGGGAAGACACACAAACAGGTTAATTGCTCTCAGGTGACGTGATTCTGCCACTTACCTTCCCTGACTCCGCCCTCCTGTCACAGACCGGCGCTTGACCACGCCCCCGCTGCCACACTGTTAATGTTATAGTCATGCTGTCTGTTGTTGCCCAAATGAGGATGGGTTCCCTTTTGAGTCTGGTTCCTCTCGAGGTTTCTTCCTCATGTCGTCTGAGGGAGTTTTTCCTTGCCACCGTCGCCACAGGCTTGCTCATTGGGGATAGATTAGGGATAAAATTAGCTCATGTTTTAAGCCGTTCAAACTCTGTAAATCTGCTTTGCGACAATGTTTATTGTTAAAAGCGCTATACAAATGACTTGACTAGAGGTCATCTGCTAAGGTATATGTCTGCAAAAATACTACACGGGACTGATCACTCTCTCTCTCCCTCGCTCTCACTGTTTCCCACTCGCACATTTCACTTGTGAGTGAGAGGAGCCACCAGAACCAGTGAGTGACTGTAGCTCATTATAATGGCCAGTTTAATCCCGCATCTAAACCTGTGGATTTAAAGACCGTGGCGTTATTTTCGTACCTCGTTCCTGTGTGCAGTGGGACTTTCATTTCAAGCTGCTCATAGTGCTGAATACAGGTGTGTTAAAGCACTTCAGGAATACTTTTAGTGAGAATTCATTTGGTTTATCGTTGAATAATATATGCTCAAGTAAAATATAAGGAACTTTGTTTCAAAACAACATTCTGTCTGTTGTTTTCCGTTTATTATTCCTACAGTGAAATATGGAGCTCATGTAACCCAGTGACAAAGGGTTAAAAATGTTAATGATGTATTAATATAATGTTCCTGTTTTCTGTGTCGAACAATAAGAGAGATAATCAGCCAAATAGTTTTACTGTTTTTTCATCTGACCCAACAGATCAGCCACTCAGAGCACATAGTTGGTCAGGTCCTGCCTTAATTGAACATGATTGACAGGCCATGACGCATCTGCGTGATCAGATCTGTGTGTGAGACAGAGAGATGATGTGCTTGTGATGAGAGAGTTAAAAGTAAAGGTTAAAAAAAAGTATTTCCAAGCTGATTAGTCAAAACAGCAGATCACTGACATGTGTCGAGGTGACCTGGAGTTTGGAAAGTCCTGTTTTTCTCTCTCCATCTATTTCAGTAAACTAGTAATATTTTGCTAATTGTGTGTGTGGCCCTGTACGACCTGCATGTAACTGAGTTTGGTGGAAGCAGGGTCCAGAGCCAAAGTTACTGATTTCTGAGGTGGTTTGAAGCAGTAATATTAATGCTACTGATATAGTTACAGTTCATAGTACAAAATGTGAGGGAGATATTAAATTGCTATGTTTATTGCGGCTACCAGATCCAACTAACCAAATGTTCAGAAGCTGCGGTGGGCTAAGCAAGGGAAACAATTGTCTTATGTGCACTGAATGATCCAATGTCCACACGATTACTCCCGTTTCTGTAGTTTATTGCTCTCCATTTCATTTAGACTCCAGTAGTCTTTCCACGTGCAAGTCAGAGCAAAAACATCCAAACAAACAGAAGTTTTAGGTGAGTCCATGCGATGTGCTATGTGCGGTACACAAAAGATAGCCTTACTGTGGAAAATGTGTTATTAGGGATGCATCAATTGTGAAATGCTTGATCAATACTGGTATTTAAAATAATAATTTGACCGATATGAATGTTTGGCTGACACCGGTGTGCATCCCTAGTTGTTAATACTAAAGGTACCTTCACCAGTGAGCACTGCAAATATCAGCAGAGCCATACCATATGGAACATGTAATCTGGCATGTATACTTCCAATTTTTTGTAATATTTGAGTGAGGTAAAGCTTAATGCTACTGTCACAGTAGCTATGCTATTAGTTTTGTTTAATCAGTACTACAGTGTACAAATGTATGCTAGAAGTATATAATACACTTTAATACACACTTTAAAAAGATGCCAGAACAAGTGAACCAAGGAGAGAAAGATGAAGTGAAACCTGGGAAGAGAGAGAGTTTTGACAGAGGAAGAAAAGGAAAAAAGCGGTGAAAGGCCAAGAAATCTTTCACAAGAAAAGCCACAAGCTGAAAGAGAAAGAAAACAGGTAAAAAATGAATGAATAGAAATGATGAGTTGTAGGAATTTAATTCTAAATAGTGATGTTGCCGTGGACTTTGGTGAAATGGTGCTCCACATTACATCTTTTACTGACGGGCACGCTGGCACCGCAGATCAGACACACGCTTGTTTTTGTTGTTAGTTTGCACTTTTTGTTTACAAAGGTCCTAACTGGCAGTTTGTTTTCCCTGTCTGAGCCTAATGTTTAATATCTTTTAAGGGCAATTTTGTTACAGAGACTTAATAATCCATTTTATTTATTGTTTTGGTTGTGTTTGATTTTTATTCAAGTGCAGTTTTTTGTTAAGTCCTTGCCGTAAGCCAGACTACATTAGGCTATTCTTATGTTAACAAGTCCATTTTATTTAGGCCTATTTTTGGTTGTCTTGCAGTTCCTGTGTTAAATGTTCTTTAGAAAGTAAAGTTTATTGATCTTTGAAAGGGTGTATTTGCATTATTATTCCATTATCATTATATTAGTTGAAAATGGTCTTAAAATGTCAATATTATCGGTTATCGCAATAATTTCTTGGTCAATTAATCGTCCAGCAAAATCTGTTATCGTTACAGGCCTATTTGGACCAACAGGAATGGCTGACATGCCCTTGAGCAAGACACCAAACCCCCAACTGCTCCTCAGGCTGCTCTGGGTATGTTGTAAGTCACTATGGATAAGAGCATCTGCAAAATTATTGGAATGTAATTATGAAGTATATTTAACAAGATAAACATGGCCAATGAATAGTCAGAGATAAACAAGTATCTTCATCAACAATCTTGATTTAAATACACACGTAGAGATTGCAAAGATTGAAACGGGGTTCTCCACGAGGGGTTTTAGAGGGGCAGGCCGCCCCCCCCTTTCTGTGATTCCCGCCCCCGTTTAATTTCTGCCACCCCTTTACAAAAGGAAGAGATGTCCCTTTGTTTTCTTTGTGACAGATAGCCTTTCTCTGTTGGAGTACCGGCAATGCGACAACACCCGAGTGTGAAACTCATTTACCAGCAATTAGTTTAGTCAGTCTGACGATTATAGTCTAAGAAAAGCATTTCACACTTCGGCGTTTTTGACACATTGTTCTTGCGCCGGGAGATAACACACCTTTATAATAACGTGTGAATCGACACTAGGGCTGAACGATCTATCGTTTTCGACCGAAAATCGCGATTTCAGACAACACAATTTTGGGATCGTCAAAGCTGCGGTTTTTCTCAGTGCTCCTAAACTGTCCCATGTTTTGTTTCATCAATAAATTGTCCATTTTTTACAGTACAGACAAAAAAAATTACATCACTGTGTTCAAGAAAGCCTTATGGCGCTCAATGTGAAAGAATTTTGTGAATATCTCCTTCCGTTTTCGTGTAAATCCCCGTTGTTTGGAGGGAGCACTCTGAGGAAAAAGTGCGCTTTCTGTGTGCTACTCTGTTTCTGCACTCAGCGCACGGGTGGGGGAGGGGATGCTCGCTCTCTCTCTCTCTCTCTCTCTCTCTCTCTCTCTCTCTCACACACACACACACACACACAGGAGGGAGGGGCTGCCCTCTCTGAGAGACACAGGCTTGTAGCATCAGGGCAAGTCACACATTCACACAGTACAGCTCAGCTCCTGCAATAGCGGCTGCTGTGCGCACTGCATCACTCTCACAATTTCCCACAGGGGAATTGTTGGCTCTAGTTATAATTTATAATGCTTATGTACATTCTTTTACAAAAGTGCAATATTTTGATGCTGCTGAGCCATTGATCAACCTTTTTTTTATGTCTGATATGTTGTAGATGGGAAAAGTAAAAGAAGCAAAAGTTTACTTAAGAAAGATGGCCCTCTCTTTATTTTAAGTTATTATAACTTGTTCCTCAGGCACTCAATGTTAATAAACAGGCCTACATTTGAAATCTGTTGACCTCAGTTTTCATTCTTGCATTAGCTTTATGGAATTCATTGTATTAATTAATTTGCACTGAAGTGTGCAAATTAATTAATACAATGAATTCAAGTGTAAGTGTGTAATGTTTGATGTATGATGTGTTTTATACCAGTCCAATTGATTCCTCTATTCTAAATGATTACTATTTGAGAGTATTTTATGCAAATTTTATGCAAATGGAATATGTAAATTTATGCAAATATGTTTCAAGGTCATCCGATTGACCCCCACCCCCCTATATTTTCAATCCATGGAGAACCCTGTTGAAACACTATTCCAGAGTTTGGGAGCGATGCAACACAAACATTTCCACCAACTAAGCGGCCCTTGAGATTAACCTGCTGGATGGAGTATACTGCTTTTCAAAGAAGGTATACCAAAGTGAAACAACTTTGTAGTCATTGTAGAATTTAAAATCTTGCCAAACTAGATTGAGTAAGAATGGAATAATATGCTCACTTTGTTCTTTTCTCATAAGGACTAGCTGAGGCTTTCTAAAAGAGACAACACCACAGCCAGTTATTTATACTTTATGCAATAATTAAGTCTAGAAGTTACAAGAGTCTTTATACAACAAGGTGACATTAGTTCAAGAAAAGGTTCTGTTCATTGAAGCTTTGACATATTTTTTTAGCCTTTCATTTTGCATAGCTGTGCAGTTAAATCCAGTCAAACATTACTTTTTAGTGCTGCTGTACTGAACAGTCATCCCATTACACCATGTTGGGCAAAATGGTCCCCAGCTGGAGGCAGGCTGCCCCTTTCCATGGCCCAACTGGAAGTCCAGATACTGTACAAGCACCCATACAATGACAAACTTGGCATAAGAGATGGGTAATGAATTGCTCAAATAATATCTGTTCAGCCACCTTCTGTGGTTTCCTGGGGTTGGGCCTCAGAAAACAAATCGCAACTGAATATAGAAAAGCTCTTAGTGCTGCGAGATCAACATATTTCTCCTCCCTAATAGAAGATAACAAAAATAATCCTAGATTCCTATTTAATACTGTAGCAAAATTAACCAGGAATAAGTCCACTATCAACACATGCACACCTGCAGTATGTAGTAGCAACGACTTCATGAATTTTTTTTTTAATGACAAAATTGAGAATATCCGAAAAAAAATTCAAACTACTAATTTAAGGTTAGACAATGAAAGTGACCT